>NC_139646.1:4574295-4649295 GCF_964638095.1 Poromitra crassiceps
CAGTAGCTGGAGTTGAGAGAGGAACTTATGTGTTTCCACAAGTCAAGTCAAGTCAAGTTTATTTATATAGCACATTTCATACATAAGCAATTCAATGTGCTTCACACGACATTACAGACATTAGAGAATAAAAGAAGATAAAAAGACAATTAAAAGCAAAAAAGCAATAAGATGCTTCACGTTTGGTCAATACAGGAAAATAATAGGATAAATAGACATTACAACAGTTAAAAGCGGTGCTAAACAGAAACGTTTTTAGACCATTTTTAAACATAGGAAGTGTTGGGGAAAATCTGAGGGCCTCAGGCAGGTTGTTCCAGCTAACAGCAGCACAGTGTGTAAAGGCGGCCCTGCCCTGGTTCCAGTGGATCCTTGGGACAGCTATTAGGCCGGACCCAGCTGACCTGAGAGGTCTAGTTGGTTCATAGCGAGGGAGGAGATCTGCTATGTATTGTGGGCCCTAGGCCGTTGAGTGATTTGTAAACTAAAAGAAGGATTTTAAATTTAATTCTGTAACCTACAGGGAGCCAGTGTAGAGATTTAAGAACAGGGGTAATATGATTAGTCCTCCCAGTCCTAGTTAAGACCCTAGCAGCAGCATTTTGAATGAGCTGGAGTTGCCTAAGTTCTTTATTTGAGAGACCGGAAAAAAGGCTGTTACAGTTAGTCCAATCTACTGTAAATAAAGGCATGAATTAGTTTTTCTAAGTCCTGACTGGACATGAAGTCCCTAATCTGAGCAATGTTTTTAAGATGATAAAAAGCAGATTTTCTGACCGACTTAATGTGTGAGCTGAAATTAAGATCGGAGTCGATGATAACTCCAAGGTTTTTTACTTGGTCCTTTGGCTTCAAGGAAAGAACTTCGAGGCAGGCTGCAATTTGAAGTCGTCGTTCTTTCGGACCAAAAACGATCACCTCAGTTTTGTCTTTATTAAGCTGGAGGAGGTTTTTACACATCCAGTCGTTAATTTGATCAATGCACTGACAGAGTGAGTCAATGGGAGCATGATCGCCTGATGAAAGAGTTATGTAGAGTTGTGTATCATCTGCATAGTTATGGTAGGCTATATGGTTTCTGTGCATAATTATAGCTAAAGGGAGCATGTATAGATTAAATAGAACAGGCCCCATGATGGATCCCTGAGGGACCCCACATATCATTTGAGTTACGTCGGAAGTGTAATTGCCAATGGATACAAAGTAATTTCTGTCCTGGAGATACGTTTTAATGGAGGGCCGTACCAGAGAGCCCCACCCAGTTTTCTAACCTGTCTAGTAGAATTGAGTGATCGAAGGTGTCGAACGCAGCGCTAAGGTCTAACAATACAAGAATTGAATTTTTTCCAAGTTTCCAAGTTTATTCTGATGTCGTTGAGAACCTTAGTGAGTGTACTCAGTACTGTGATGGGGACGGAAGCCTGATTGGAATTTGTCTAGCAGATCATTTGTGGTTAGGAATCTGTTTAGCTGAAGATAAACAGCCTTTTCAATGATTTTGCTTATGAATGGGAGATTTGATATTGGTCTATAGTTATTAAGTAATGAGGAGTCAAGACTACGCTTTTTAAGTAAGGGTTTGATTACTGCAGTTTTCAGAGATTCAGGAAAAGTGCCGGTCAAGAGGAAGCAATTAACTATTTGTATAAGGTCAGACGAAAGGCAGTTATAGACGCTTTTAAAAAAGCTAGTCGGGCGGGTGTCAAGGCAACACGTGGATGACTTAAGGCCATGCACAATTTCATCCAAAGTTTTTAGATCAATTGCGCTAAAGTGAGACAGACTTATTGAGTTAGTTAGGATCGGTGGGTATGGTGGACTGGCATCATTCTTCAGTGAGGAGCCACTGATGGCTTGTCTGATCTTGATGATTTTGTCATTAAAAAAGGCAGCAAACTCATTACATTTATCGGTGGAAAGGAATTCAGATGGTACACATAGCGGGGGGGTTAATCAGTCTATCAACAGTGGCAAACAGGGTACGGGCATTGCTTACATTTTTGTTAATGATGTCAGAGAAGTATGATTGTCTCTGATTTTTCAGCTCAAGGTTGTAGGAGTGAAGGCTATCTTTGTAAATAGTGTGGTGAACATGCAGGTTCGATTTGCGCCATTTACGCTCAGCTTTCCTGCAGTTTTTCTTCATATTCCTGACAGAGGCAGCATTCCTCCACGGTGCTTTAAGCTTGATAACGTTTTTGTTCTAACAGGCTATCAAAATCTACTACACTATCAATAACATTCAGGACAGTTGCATGAAGATATCAAGAATGTCATTGACAGAGGTAGGAGGGGTAGAAGAGGGGGAAGTTGTTAAAGGAGAGAAGAAACTTTCCATGAACAGAGAACTGGAGCTAGCAGTAATGTTACGTCTTTTGATGGTTTGTGATCTGGTAATGATTACAGGGGAGATCACCATTACAAAAAAGATACAGAGGTGATCGTACAGGGCGACATCGATTTTGGAGATAGATGAACATTTAAAACCCCTCGAGATGACTAAGTCCAGGGTATGGCCTCTGTTGTGAGTGGGGCCAGAGACATGCTGGGACAGTTCAAACGTCTCGAGTAAGGTCATCAATTCTTTACCAGAGTTGTCATTAGCGTTGTCAATATGAAAATTGAAATCTCCAGAAATAGATATGCAGTTGTATTCCATGGAAATTAATGACAATAGTTCAGCAAATTCATCAAAAAAGCTACTTGAGTACTAGCCTAACGTTAGCCACAGTACTAGCAAACAGGCTGGGCTGTGGCAGCAGAGCTAACCTCGCGTCACCAGGCTCTTCTACAGCAGAGCAGCCTCACTCACTCGGACACGCCCTCAATTATGCATAACTTTAAACCCTTATCAAATGTAAACGGGCGAGTTATCAAATATATTTCCCCCCCACACATGTTATGAAAAGGTGAAATCATCTATATAGACCAAAACCGTGTTAATGACCAGGCTGTAAATGGTTTAATTACAGTTAGAAGTTGGGCATTTAAACAGGAACAACGGGACTACTGAGCCCTGCCTCAAGTGGTCATTTGAGGAATTACAGCTTAAACAGAGACTTCCGCGTCCTCAGGGGAAAGGGGGTGGGGTTGCCCCTTGGTGTTGACATGCTGTCAAACTTTTTTTGCTGTTGTCACGAAGCCAACAGGCTCAGGTAGATCCCGGGCTCCGGGAATTCCTGATGTTGATCACGTAGCGAAAGGTTGCGGATGGTAGCTAGCAGGTGGGCTAGCTGGAAGGCTAGCCGGCTGCAACTTGGGCCCAGGGCTGCAGACAAGCCCAGCCAAGATTGCAGGCCAGCCCCGCTGGAGAGTTCCGCTCTGAAACAGAGTATTCGGCTCTTAACGAAGAATAATCCTTGTGGTAGTGAGGATGTGCCGCGATCCTCGAAGTGCCTAAAAACAAACCACACTGTATCGGGGAGGTTGTTGTTATTGCCGTCGGGGCTGCTAGCAGATTAGCTTCACTTCAAGTTCATTGGAAGTCCAGCTGCTAGGCACTTGCCTTCGGCACGGACCGGCTGGTCCGTTATTGCTCCTTGATCTCTCGCTAACGATCGCTGGTGGCTATGTTACAAGGCTAGGCGTAGCCTGTCAGGTCAGGAAACATCTACACTTTAGAATAACTCTTATTGAACGTAATACCATGTAAATTAAAACAAAAGTATTGCTTTTGCATGGAGGAGAGGGTGTTTATTATTCCTATACGGTCGAGCCAAGGCTCGGGGTCAGTGTGATATTTTCTGCTGTCCAAGTGTATTCAACTGTTTTGAAACCTCTGCTTCAGTAAAAACGACATATATTAATCTAATTCAGTGGTACTCACCCTCACCCTACTCAGGAGACACACTCACACACAAAAAAACTTTACAGGAGCCACAATCCAAAATAAGTCAATTTCCTTCCATTATTTTAATCGATTTTTATTTATTTATTTTAAGTAGGACTTAAAAGAGCCACAACTACCCATAGATGCATGTGGCTCTAGAGCAGGGGTGGGCATTTTTCCCCCCCTGAGGGCCATACTGACTTACATCAAGTAAGCAAAGGGCATTGGAGATTACCTGCCAATACTCCTGATTTTCGCGGGAGTATCCCTCATTTTGGCCACTAATAAGCCATTTTTGTCCATTTAGTCTGCCCTAATTATTTAATAAAAAAAAGTCCGGCTCTGTTACTGTAGGTCACTTCCTGAATAGTCTCGATGGCAAGCCTCCCCTCCCTTCTGGGGGAGGAGTTTGTCGCTGGTCACCATTATGGAATTGCGATGGGTGGTGCTTAGAGGCAGTGCCCTTGGAAAATAGTTTTCAACAATCCAACTTGCCATTTCCAGCGTGTAGCAATGAGCTAGTGTGTAGGTTTCTGCTGTTAGCTTGCCAGCTAGTTAGCGTTGTTGTTTTCACTGCGGTGGCAGGGGACTATTTACAGCGACACACAGAGAGGAGGGAGCGGAAGCCGCTCTGATTGACATGGTCGGAGCCAATGACAGAACTTCTTAAGCGGGGAGCGGAAATCCGGCAGCGTCTGAAATCGACGCTTCCAATGGGAGAGCAGCTGTAGAACAGGGAAGGCTTATGCCAGCAGCCTGTTTCCGTGCAGCAAACTTCTCTCATGGAAAGGTGGCCAGCCAGACTACTTCCTGTAAATTGGCATTGCTCATTTCTGCTCACGCACACATAGGTAATAGAGAGACTTTGCATTCTTAATATTGGAAACTTCATCTGAAGTCAAGTGTGTTGTGCAGCACAGTGCAGAGCGCCTTTAAAGTAGGCTACACCACAGAGATGTCTCACCGCCACCCTCTTCTCTTCTATTTAGCTGACAGTAACCCCGTCTGTCCCTCTTTCTTTAGAAGACTCCACAGGAAGGTGGAGAGTTGCACAACTTAACTTGATACTTTTATACTGAATTAAATTGTTTTATTTTTAGCAAGTTACATCAATGCTTCACACCCAGACGGACTACTACTCTATTCCTGGAATAAGAAAGAAAGAAAGACAAACTGTAGAACTTGCACTTTATTGATCAGAATGAAGACCATTTGTATCTTCTACTGTCTTCTTTATGGTAAGTCTGTTAAAAATAATAATGCATGTGTTCATTTATTCTGCCATTCAAGTTGAACAAGGGCACCTTAACACTTCAGTGTTATTTCATGTGTGGCAGCTATGTGCACTGTGGAGGCAGCAGACATCAATGTAGAGGGATTTGAGCAAGGTGAAGTCTCATTCAAATGCTCATTCTCAGTGGCATGGCACAACCACAAGTACATCTGCAAGGATCCCTGCACAGACAGCAGCCTACACTGATTTTCGTAGTGTCCAGTCGAAGAACAGAGAAGGAGAGAATTTCCCTGGTGGACTCAGGAAATGGAGACTTAACTGTCACCTTCACTCAGCTTGAGAAGTCAGACTCTGGGACATACTGGTGTGGAGTGGACAGACCTGGTCTAGATACATACCAAAGGGTGCACCTCGCTGTAAAGGATGGTAAATACATGATACTGTCACTTCAGAATCAGAATCACTTTTATTGCCACAACATGCAAATTAAATATGAGGAATTTGTCTTAGTCACTTTGAATGCCTCATATTCACCACAATGGTGAACCACTGATCATTATACTGGTCCTTCTTCTACACAGCCATTGTGATTGAAACAACAACTGACACTCCTGGAGTTTCTTCCACACGGACAACTCAGAATGTTTCCACGATGACACATCCAGTGTCCCAAATGGACAGGAGGACTACAAATATTTCAAAAGGTAGGAAAGGAAGGTAATCTGCTCTTACAGGCACTACTAAATGCAGACATACATCAATGTCATTGTCATCCATCTACTATATCTATCTATCTATCTATCTATCTATCTATCTATCTATTATCTAAAACTGCTCGTAGAGTTTAAACAACTGAACGATTATTAGATCCCACTTCTCTTACTATACTCTTTGATTTGCCCATGCAGCCTTAAACTGGCCTGATGGAAGAGAAGAGAACAACAGCACAGGTGAGTTACATCTTGGCCCATGTTAAGTTGCACACTCAAAAGTCAAGTGATGATTCCAGCTATTATGAATGTATATACATCAAGCTATTGTGTCCTTTCTGTTTGGTCAGACATTGCAGTGTATGCTGCTGGAGGCTTGGTTGCCAAAGTCATTGTCATGCTGGTTGTGCTGGTCGGGGCACTGAGCTACAGGAAATGGAGAGAAAGATCTAGACCACAAGTTAGCTGCAACACTGCAGACGTCATCACTGCAGCTGAAGGAGTGGTAGGCTACATACATATTATATTGTTTCCTCTAGATCAGTGGTTCTCAAACTGGGGTACGTGTACCTCTAGGGGTACATGGAGCTACTTGAGAGAGAGGTGAAAATGGTAAAATGTAAGAATACATCATGAAAATAAATACAACGTTAAGATAAATCTGCTCAGGAGGCACTAATTGCAACTCTTTCACTCCATTTCTTATTTTGTAATATTATATTCTTCAAAAGGTGGGTTATCATTCATTCCATGCATCATATGCTATAGTTTTCTCTTGCAGCTTTCTAAGCAACATGTTGTCGTCGGGTAAAGGGGGTAGCCTACTTGGATTCAGAAATCAGGGAAAGGGGGTACTGAAGGCAGAAAAACATTTGAGAACCAGAACCAGTGCTCTAGATGTCTTAATAAAATGACTTTCCTGAGCAGAACACCTGTCTTCTGCAAGAAACGAGTGAAATTAGTTTCCTATTGTAGCTCTGCTCATCATATTCACCTAAATCATTAAATAATTTTATTATTGAAAATACAATATTTATGATGTTACAAAAAACGTACATTTCTTTGATTTTCAAAATTGAGGCCAATGAGTGATGCTATTTTGTGCTATTTGAATATGTTTTTTTCTGGTATTGATATATCTATGACTATATGTAATCTATATACTGTATATAGAACAGATATGTTCTGCAAAATAGAATCTACTATACAGACACATTAATAAGCAATTGCACAAAATCTATTATAGAGCTGTAGAGCTCACTAGAACTAGCAGCAGTTAAAAATGTGTTTGTTTGTCCCTCCTCAACAGGCTGACTCTGTCTACGAGGAGATTGAAGAGGTGGTCAGACCAAGATGCACTGTGACACACATCACCCCCATGATCTACGGAAACACATTTCCATCTCAAATGTCTGAAGTCACTGATGATTACTCTCTTGGACACCAAACAAATAAATGTGCAGCATCTAAAATGACGACAAGCCGACCTACAGACAGATATACAAGCCACGTGCCAACTCATACCTTCACATCCCAACGTGATTCAACTGAATCAAGCCCATCAGTTTGGTTTGGTTTGAATCTCCAAAACAATTTGTCAGCAATGGTCTGAATTAATCTTAACGGGAATCTATAAGGTTTTCACCTTAGTCTAACCTACAATCTTCTCAATAGGTTTACATATACAGTATGGGGGAAGTAGGCTATAGAGTGCCAAAGTCACTCCGTCTTCCGGGTTAGGCATACGAACCAAGGGATTTTCCGCCATTCATTTTCATAGAAATTTTCGTAAAATACTTTTAAAAATATCACAGGCTGATTACAATGAGGAGAATGCAGAGCTAGATGTCCCTTCCACTCCGGATGCTGTGCGGCTGGATCCTGTAGCACCACATGTCGGCCCAGGACCCAATGAACCAGATGCCTCCCAATATGCTTCTGCCTACCAGGAACTGGACCCCAAAGGTCTGGAGTAATTGGGGGTGGGGTGCCGGGCGTGGGGTGGGGTAAGTGGGTGGGGTGAGGGGTGGGATGGGGGATCTGTTATTGCGTTGACAGCTAATGCAAATGTAGCCATTCAGGAGTGATCACAACTCTAGTGTATATTTTAAATCAAATAAAGTACAAATGTTTGAAGATATTTGAATTTGCATTCCTCTCCTTGTATGTCAGGTATTTGCTGTCACCTCTCAGTAGTAGGCTATGTAAAGTAAGTACAGCTTAATTTATAAAGAACTTTTTTAAACCTGACTTACAGTGCTTCACAATCACAATGTCAAAGGAAGATTTCCAACATCAGACTAACATTCTCAAGGATAAACTACATGCCTCAAGTCAAAGCAGAAACTCAAGTCAAGTCAAAGCTGAATATGAAGTCTCACCTGTACAGATACCTGATGAAAGGGATTTACCCTGACCAGTTGCAGGGTGAGATGCTACTATGTGATTCAATTGTATTGCTGTACAACAATAGGAGCAAATTGCTTGTGGTGTCTTAAGAGTTCAGGATGCTGAGTTTATCGTCATCAAACTAACATTTAGGTTAAATTGTGATGCAGTGACACCTGCAGAGGGCGCTAGATGCATAGTTATGAGTTTGTTACTCTTCCCCATTGACTTCCCACTCACATCCAACATTACAATACCTCCTGTAGAGTGTCCTCCCAACATCTGATCATAATGTAGCCAGGCATCACCAGACCAATTCACAGTGGTTAAGGTTAAGGTTAAGTTTATTTCATATGGACGTCACAGAGCATTGGAGATGTAACATACATGTATGCACAGCAACCAGATACACAGTGTTAAGTGTTTATAGCGGAACGCTAATTTTCAACACCTGTCCGCAGGCGACTTTTACATTAACATACACCCCAAAGGACATACCCAAAGAGAAACATAATCAAATATAAAACTACAAGAGTAAAGCCACACATACAAATGTATTGACAATAAAGTCACCAGGAAGTCACTAAAACACACCCCAGAGGACTACTGTACATACCCAAAAAGAAACATAATCAAATATAAAACCACATGAGTAAAGCTATACATACACATGTATTGACAAGGACGTCACTAGAATGCTGGAGGCTTTTTAAGGGCAAAATCACACCTTTTCATTAATGAATTGATATATTGACCAAACCATGGAAGAGAGCTTCTTTTAGGGCTTCTTTTGTTTTAGTGTATCTGTCAATTGCTGCATTAATAGTTGTCATAACATTTTCACAGCAAATCAGTAGGAGGCTCCTACTGATTTGCTTTGCCCTAATCAGATCAGTGCTGGAGTATGGACATGTCCTCCTGGTTGGATGCAGCAAAGGACAGGAGGAGGGTTGTTTAGGCCCAGGTAACGCTTTAGAATACAGCCCGCAAATAAGCATGAAGTTACAGTATAGGATTGTTAGCATCGATGATTTCCGGACTCGTTCCTGTGGCTCTATATGACCGAGCTTCTTAACTCATTGAGTACCAGCCACTTTTGGAGAACGGACGCTCCCAGTGCCAGAGTTTCAGAGTGTTTTCAGTGATTTCTCGAGGCCCACAGAATATTGTGTGATATTACTATGTAAACACCGAACACGCACAAAGAACGATGAGACTCTCTTCTATCATCAGCAAAAACAGGTTTATTGATATCATTTTCCGTTCTTTAGTTATCAGCCGGAGAAGATAGCTTGATTTAACCAAAAGCAGCCGTTTTTTCTAGAAGCTGAGATAATGAGCCTTTTGTGAAATTAAACATTTCATGCACATCACTGACTGAAGCTAATATTTTCTGATGTAGTCACACCTCAAAAATAATTTCCTTTAATAGAACAGTGAAAACCAAGGAATTTTGTTTGGCAAAACAATATTTTTTAGCTGCAACCAGCAGCGCTGGCCCCTGCGTGCGCTGCTGGTTGCAGCTTCTTGCTGGTCTTGATTTACTGCTGGTGGGCATCAGATATTCTAGCTTGCGTTTGCCAATCCTGTCCTGCTGTCTGGGTCTGTCTGAGTCAGTGTTGTGTGCTGCTCTGCGTGCCCCCCCCCCCCCCCTCCCCCCCCCTCAACTGCACACTCCTCCTCCGTATGGGAGTGTCTCTGGGGCTTTCTGGTGCGTTTGCTCTGCACTGAAAAGTCCGCTACATCCAGCTTTTTTACAGCGTTCCGCGTGTATTTGTCACCGGCTCCCATGCTTCCAGTTGAGAATAATAACAACTAATAACAAAATCATGTGGATGGGCTATCGCAGCGGACACGGAGATGCTCAATTGTGGCAGCAGATTGGCTGCTGCAGGCACAGCTAACGTTATGCTTCATGCATATCGATGCATACGGATGCGATGCGATTTCCGTTTCCCCATGACTTCTTCTCTGTTTTTTCCTCGCCTTTCTGTAATCTGGAGAGCACTGTCGCCACCTAATGGGTCCCTAAAATAGCTTTTACGCATTCAACAGCCACCATACTTTCACAGGAGATGGATCTGGCTTTGATGCACGTCCCACCGTCAAAAAACGCAATTGACGAACATACTCGTCCATGGCACTCTACGTTACTAAACCAATTGACGAACATACTCGTCCATGGCACTCGAATGAGTTAAGCAGGGAGCGGAAATCCGGCAGCGTCTGAAATCGGCGCTTCCAATGGGAGAGCAGAGTAGAGCAGGGGAGGGCTTATGCCAGCAGCCTGTTTCCGTGCAGCAGACTTCTCTCACGGAAGGGAGGGGAGGCTGGCCAGCCAGACTCCTTCCTGTAAATTGGCATTGCTCATTTCTGGTCACTCAAGTCACGTGTGTTGTGCAGCACAGTGCAGAGCGCCTTTAAAGTACATCACAGAGATGTCTCACCTCCACCCTCTTCTCTTCTATATATATTTAGTTGACAGTAGCCCCGTCTGCCCCTCTTTCTTTAGAAGACTCCACAGGAAGGTGGAGAGTTGCGCAACTTAACTTGATACTTTTATACTGAATTAAATTATTTTATTTTTTAGCAAGTTAGATGCTTCGCACGCAGACGGACTACTACTCTATTCCTGGAATAAGAAAGAAAGAAAGACAAACTGTAGAACTTGCACTTTATTGATCAGAATGAAGACCATTTGTATCTTGTACTGTCTTCTTTATGGTAAGTCTGTTAAAAATAATGCATGTGTTAATTTATTCTGACATTCAAGTTGAACAAGGGCACCTTAACACTTCAGTGTTATTTCATGTTTGGCAGCTATGTGCACTGTGGAGGCAGCAGACATCAATGTGAAGGGATTTGAGCAAGGTGAAGTCTCATTCAAATGCTCACACTCGTGGGCATGGAAAAACAGCAAGTACCTCTGCAAGGTTCCTTGCACGGACAGCAGCCATACACTGATTGATGTAGTGTCTGGTGGAAGAAGAGAGAAGGGGAGGATTTCCCTGGTGGACTCAGGAAATGGAGACTTAACTGTCACCTTCACTCAGCTCAAGAAGTCAGACTCTGGGACATACTGGTGTGGAGTGGACAGACCTGGTCTAGATACATATCAAACGGTGCACCTTGATGTAAAGGATGGTAAATACATGATACTGTCACTTCAGAATCAGAATCACTTTTATTGACACAATATGCAAATTACATACGATGAATTTGTCTTAGTCACTTTGAATGCCTCATATTCACCACAATGGTGAACCACTGATCATTATACTGGTCCTTCTTCTACACAGCCATTGTGATTGAAACAACAACTGACACTCCTGGAGTTTCTTCCACATGGACAACTCAGAATGTTTCCACGATGACACATCCAGTGTCCCAAATGGACAGGACTACAAATATTTCAAAAGGTAGGAAAGGAAGGTAATCTCCTCTTACAGGCACTACTAAATGCAGACATACATCAATGTCATTGTCATCCATCTACTATACCTATCTATCTATCTATCTATCTATCTATCTATCTATCTATCTATCTATCTATCTATCTATCTATCTATCTATCTATTATCTAAAACGTAGCGTTTAAACAACTGAACGATTATTAGATCCCACTTCTCTTACTATAATCTTTGATTTGCCCATGCAGCCTTAAACTGGACTGATGGAAGAGAAGAGAACAACAGCACAGGTGGGTTACTGTGTCTGAACATCTTGGCCCATGTTAAGTTGCACACTCTTAATGTCAAGTGATGATTCCAGCTATTATGAATGTATATACATCAAGCTATTGTGTCCTTTCTGTTTGGTCAGACATTGCAGTGTATGCTGCTGGAGGCTTGGTTGCCACGGTCATTGTCATGCTGGTTGTGCTGGTCGGGGCACTGAGCTACAGGAAATGGAGAGAAAGATCTAGATTACAAGTTAGCTCCAGCACTGCAGACATCATCACTGCAGCTGAAGGAGTGGTACATACATTTACTGTATTGTTTCCTCTAGATATCTCTTAATGTCTCTTTCCTGAGCAGAACAGCTGTCTTCTGTAAGAAATTTGAGGGACATTAGTTTCCTATTTTAGAGGTAGCTCTGCATCACATTCACCTACATTCATTCAATAATTTTATTGAAAATATATTTATGGTGTTACAAAAAAATCTTAAATTTCTTAAATGTACCATAATGAGGCTAATGAGTGATGCTATTGTGTGCTACTTCAATGTGTTTTTTCTGGTATTGATATGTCTATATCTATATACTGTACATCATATAGAACAGATATGCTCTACACAATCTATTATACAGACACATTAATAAGCAATTGCACAAAACCATTGATATTTATCGTGCTGTAAAGCTCACTAGAACTAGCACCAGATCCAAATGTGTTTCTTTGTCCCTCCTCAACAGGCTGACGTGTACGAGGAGATGAGGCCGGTCCAACCGCGAGGCACTGTGACCTGTGGCGAGTCTGTGTACGAGGAGATGAGCCCGGTCTAACCGCGAGGCACTGTGAACTGTGGCATTTCTAAGATTTGAAGACATTGGGGGATTAGCCCAGACCACTGTAGGGGTGTGTATGAATTGTTAAACTTTAGCATTAGCCTATTTTATTTGCATGAAGTTAACACAATTGGAGGACATATAAAGTATTATATTGATCAGTTTCACTGTTATCTACCTACATTACAGATAGTCATGGTCATGGATCTCTGGACAAGATCACGTCAAACAATACAATACAAAACAAACATGTTGTCAGATTTGGGTCATGAAGACAATATGGGCTCTATCATCGCAAAGTCTGTAATTTTGCGTTAGCGCCCTTTTTGCGCCTGAATAGCGCCATGCAAAGCCTTAATTGTGGGCATGTTGGCCCGCTGCGCTTGGCGTCATCTCGGTGCAAACCTCCATATATATATATATATATATATATATATATATGTAGCCTATACACACACACATATAGACGGTTTTAACTTGACAACAAAAACATTCTAAATTGAACCCCCGCTCACTTCCTGTTGCAGTGTTTGCTATGGACATAAAAGAAAAAAAAACATTCAAGTGCAGGACTGACCATTCCGTGAAAACTGTCTATACAGCGGAGCGGCGAAAACAAAAGTAACGATGTTGAGTGAATATTTCTGCAGTTTGCCGAATGCTGAGAAAAAGGAAGTGCTGTGGGGTTGCGCTCTGGTGAAAACCGTCTATATATATATGTGTGTGTGTATACATATGTATATATATATATTGAGGACATTGAGGTGGAGACATATTAATACCAAGTGTAAATGTAATCAGGTTAATGTGGTCAAACACTATCCGATTGCAGTGAAGAAGGGAATCTCTTGCGCTTCAGCTCCCCCGCAGCGGGAGGACGGTGCTTCTCAGAACAGGAGGATATCACAGCAAAGGAAGAATCTGGAGCACACGGGTCACTGGTGAGAAGGTTTCTTTTTAATAGGCTAAGTGCACCAACGTTTCGACGCAACGCGTCTTCATCAGGGTTAAACAGGGGTCAACCCTGATGAAGACGTCGAAACGTTGGTGCACTTAGCCTATTAAAAAGAAACCTTCTCACTATCCGATTGCAATCTGATCACAGAAAACACATTAGTGACAGGTGTAAATGGCATCTTAGATGTCGATCGGACGAACGGTTCTCGAGATAAACCACTTTTTGTGGTTGCCAGTAGGTGGCGCTTTGCCGAATAGCACAAAATTCGGCAGTGTACTCTGACTCTGTTGGGTTCCCAGCAGCGCAATCCCCAAGTTTGAGGTCAGTCAGACGAATGGTTCATGAGATAAATCACTTTTTGTGTTGGCAGTAAGTGGTGCTATGCCGAGTCTGTGGGCCCTATTCTCCCACAGGCCTTCGGCGCTAAAACGGGCCTTAAACGCAAAAAAACGTGCCTTGCGCCTGTTTTGGGACGATATCAATATGGCTTTACGCTGCCAAATGCGCTTTAGGCCGAATGGGCGTGGCGCAGTCCCAGAATGGGCCAAAGTGGGCGTGTCGGCCTTAAATCTCGGCGTACTGCTATCTTCCCACCTGGCGTAAATTTAGCGCTTTGCGCTTTTGAAAAGCAGGCCTATTCAGTGCGCCAGCTGCGCGGAGCGCTCCCCTCTGGCTCTCTCCCTCCCCTCTGGCTCTCTCCTCTGTCACCCTTCTCTGTGTTACTCTCTCCCTCTCTCCTCAGTCTGACAGGCACAATACGACTGTCTCTCTCTGACTCCCTCGCTCAGACAGACACAACACACGTCCTATAGGAAATAGCAGTTGTAAGTTCACTGCCTGTGAATGTCCCAGCATGCAATTGGGTACTCCATTTCGCTACTAAATAGCAACCAAATGAGGCGAAATAGATATAAAAGGTCATCTAAAATAATGTGTAATGGTAACACAGCCTGCAATTGTAGAACATTTCAATATTGGACCAAATAAAACATCGAAATTAAAACACCACCCTAAGTGAAACATATATGTCCTCCTGGGTGAAGTGTTAGCGGAACGCGCTTCGGAACGCGCTTCTACTGTCATGTGCTAGCCTATATACTGTGATGTCCGCTCCAATAACTTGGCCCTACTTCACATTTAGTTTTACAATAAAAACACATTTATGCAATGACTTTACATAATGTAGGGTATATTTATGTGCATCATTCTACCTGCAGCAGGGGAGAGAAAACGATATCGTTCTGGACAAACTTTCACCAATATAAAATTAATCTCATCATATAGGGATAGGCTATATTTTTCTAGCTGATGCCTTTAGAACATTCTTTTCACTTTGATCTTGCTATAGTGTAGCTATTTACATGCTTGCAGTATTTAAACTGCAGTTAGATTGGTTTGAGAAGCATAATAATATGGAATAATAGCCTATATGGAGACAGACAGACAGACTGGATGAAGGGAGGGGGGGGGGGGGCAGAGCGCCTGGCTTCTGTCTGGTTTTGCTGGACCAGTGGAATTGGAGCTTAAAAGGCAAGTGTGCGATTCGTTTATTGCACTTATCCAATGAGCATGACGGTGCATAATTTTACGCTTAAAAGGCGTGGTTGTAATGCTTTAGGCTGCGTCTAGCGCCAAGACCAAGATATCAAGTGCGCTGGTCCACGCCCACTGCGCCAGGCGCTCGGCGTAGAAACTAGGCCGATGCAACGATAGGGGCCACAGTGTGTGTGTGTGTGTGTGTGTGTGTGTGTGTGTGTGTGTGTGTGTGTGTGTGCGTGCGTGCGTGCGTGCGTGCGTGCGTGCGTGCGTGCGTGCGTGCGTGCGTGCGTGCGTGCGTGCGTGCGTGCGTGTGTGTGTTTGGGAAGGGGGGCGCAGTAAAACTTCAAAAGTTTGTATCAATTTGTTCATGGTTAGGTGCTCTTTTTTTCCATATTGATAAACATAACATTTAAGAAAACATGTTGAAGAATCCCGATTTGTTTTGGCTGTCAGAAGGTCATATGTTGAGTTGGCTTTTTGATAAGGAAATTTTTGTTTTAGCCAGATTTATAAAAAATGCCTGGCGACTAAGACAGGGAACCAGGCGCGGACTGCATAATCGGGCACGTCGGGCAAATGCCCGGTGGCCTGGCCTGGCCTGGCCTGAAAAAAAAAAAAAAAAAAATGTTGGTGCCCGCAGTCAGGCCACTCACTGAACAGCAGGCCAGGCGCCGCCTACTGGTTTACTAGTGGTTTTATTACTTTATTCAGGGTTAAAGTGGGTACAACTCATTGTAAGATTGGACTCGGCCCTTCAAACGGCTCAAATTGGGCTTCAAACGGCCCAAATTGTGCTTCAAACGGCCCAAATCTGGCTACAAACGACCCAAATTGGGCTTCAAATGGCCCAAATCTGGCTTCAAATGGCCCAAATTGGGCTTCAAATGGCCCAAATTGGGCTTCAAATGGCCCAAATCTGGCTACAAACGACCCAAATTGGGCTTCAAATGGCCCAAATCTGGCTTCAAATGGCCCAAATTGGGCTTCAAACGACCCAAATTGGGCTTCAAATGGCCCAAAATCTGGCTTCAAATGGCCCAAATCTGGCTTCAAATGGCCCAAATTGGGCTTCAAATGGCCCAAATTGGGCTTCAAACGGCCCAAATTTTTCGCCGCCGCCCTTTGGATGCCGGCACACGCTTCGGCCCGTATCGGCCTGGCCTGCCTGGTATCTAATGCCCGGCCTGAATTATGATCCCAGTCCGCCCCTGCAGGGAACATTGGGCCCTATTCTCCCACAAGCCTTCGGCGCTAAAACGGGCCTTAAACGCAAAAAAACGTGCCTTGCGCCTGTTTTGGGACGATATCAATATGGCTTTACGCTGCCAAATGCGCTTTAGGCCGAATGGGCGTGGCGCAGTCCCAGAATGGGCCAAAGTGGGCGTGTCGGCCTTAAATACCGGCGTACTGCTATCTTCGCACCTTTAGCGCTTTGCGCCTTTGAAAACCAGGCCTATTCAGTGCGCCAGTGCACTTGTGCCTCTCCCCTGTCACCCTTCTCTGTCTCTCTCTGAAACCAGGCCTATTCAGTGCGCCAGTGCTCTTCTGCCTCTGAGTCACCCTTCTCTCTCTCTCTCTGACTCCCTCGCTCAATACAAACAGACACAACACATAGCAGCACCCAGCTTCCCATAGGAAATAGCAGTTGTAAGTTTACTGCCTGTGAATGTCCACTCCCAGCATGCAATTGGGTCCTCCATTTCGCTACTAAATAGCAACCAAATGAGCCGAAATAGATATAAAAGGTAGATCTAAAATAATGTGTAATGGTAAGACAACCTGCAATTGTAGAACATTTCAATATTGGACCAAATAAAACATCGAAATGAAACACCACCCTATGTGAAACATATATGTCCTCTTGAGCCTATATATACCCCTTGTGGGTTTAACGTGATTTAGATAAGTGACAGCGGAACGCGCTTCTGTGATGTGCTATACTGTGATGTCCGCTCCAATAACTTGGCCCTACTTGACATTTAGTTTTACAATAAAAACACATTTATGCAATGACTTTACATAATGTAGGGTATATTTATGTGCATCATTCTACCTGCAGCAGGGGAGAGAAAACGATATCTTTCTGGACAAACTTTCACCAATCTAATAGGCTATATTTTTCTAGCTGATGCGTTTAGTACATTATTTTCACTTTGATCTTGCTATAGTGTAGCGTATTTACATGCTTGCAGTATTGAAACTGCAGTTAGATTGGTTTGAGAAGCATAATAATATGGAATAATAGCCTATAATGCAGACAGACCGACTGGATGAAGGGAGGGGGGGGGGGGGGGGGGGGGGCGCAGAGCGTTTGGCTTTCGTCTGGTTTTGCGGGATCACTGGAATTGGAGCTAAAAAGGCAAGCGTGTGATTCGTTTATTGCAGTTATCCAATGAGCATGATGGTGCATAATTTTACGCTTAAAAGGCGTGGTTGTAATGGTTGAGGCTGCGTCTAGCGCCAGCACGACGATATCAAGTGCGCTGGTCCACGCCCACTGATTTGAGCTGCGCCAGCCGCTCGGCCTAGAAACAGCACCGATGCAACGATAGGGACCAAGTATCCAGTATAATTGTTTTTTGGAAAGTGAATGTCTCAATGAAATGCCCTTTCTTTTCTTTTCTTTTCTTTTCTTTTCTTGATTCTGTACAAAGGTATATTATGATTTGTTGTGTGGCCATCTTGGCGATTGTAATTATGATATAGTGTCTTGTAAGCCCATATGGGCTGGGCACCCAGGTGCATGACACTTAAATAAAAATATCAATCAATCAATCAATGTAATACTTTTTTTTGTCTTCATGTAATCAACTGGGGAAGCTTCATGATCATATCTCTTCGTTAAAAATGTTACCCTATTCACTGGAATTTGTGGCTCCCTCTTGGGACGCCATCTTGGATTTGTCAATAAATAATTAACTGATTGCCACCTTCCCAGGTGGCAATCGAACCCAGGACCTTCTAGCTGTGAGGCGACAGCGCTTACCACTGCACCACCATGCCCCCGCGTCTGAATTAATCTTAACGGGAATCTATAAGGTTTTCATCTTAGTCTAACCTACAATCTTCTCAATAGGTTTACGGGAAGTAGGCTATAGAGTGCCAAAGTCACGCCCTCTTCCGGGTTAGGCATAGGAACCAAGGGATTTTCCGCCATTCATTTTCATAGAAATTTTCGTAAAATGCTTTTAAAAATATAAATATCTATACTATAATGCAGGCATTGTCTGTCTGTCTGTCTCTCTCTCTCTCTCTCTGGGATATTAGTCTGAATATTTATATTTGGATGTAAATAGATTCAAGAAGCTGTTTAAGTTAGAGAAGTGAGAAAGTTTTACTTCTACCTACTGCTTTTCAGACAATGTTTCCTTGTTTTTTTTGTTTACTCATCTGTTTTTTATTTTATTTTAAGTTTGAAATAAATAAATTCATTCATTCATTCAAAGTCCACTTCTCTGGCTGATTCCAACTCTGCTCAGGTGTGCTCCTGCACTCAGGTGTGCTCAGTAGCTAAACCTGTGCTGAACCTGTGTTCACTCATTTTGGCCACTGATTAGCCATTTTTGCCCATTAGTTTGCTGTAATGAGCTAATTCAAAAATATGGCTCTGTTAGGTCACTTCCTGAAAGATTCAGCGCACGTAAAATGTCATAGCTCATTTCTGCTCACTCACACATACGTAATAGAGAGACTTTGCATAGGATACTTCTCTGAATCTGAAGTCACGTGTGTTGTGCAGCACAGTGCAAAGCGCCTTTTAAGTACACCACAGAGATGGCTCACCTCAACCCCCTTCTCTTCTTTTTAGTTGACAGTTGCCCCGTCTGCCCCTCTTTCTTTAGAAGACTCCACAGGAAGGTGGAGAGTTGTGCAACTGAATTCACTTAACATGCAGTTGGATGCTCAGTAATAGACAACGTTGAAACATGCATACAGTTTAGTCTGAAAAGCATTTTTTTAATAGGCTATTGAATTAAATGTTTTATTTTTAGTAAGTTAGATCAATGCTTTGCACCCAGACGGACTACTACTCTATTCCTGGAATAAGAAAGAAAGAAAGAAAGAAAGAAAGAAAGGCAAAGTGTAGAACTTGCACTTTATTGATCAGAATGAAGACCATTTGTATCTTCTGCTGTCTTCTTTATGGTAAGTCTGTTAAAAAATAATGCATGTGTTCATTTATTCTGCAATTCAAGTTGAACAAGAGCACCTTAACACTTCAGTGTTATTTCATGTTTGGCAGCTATGTGCACTGTAGAGGCAGCAGACATCAATGTAGAGGGATTTGAGCAAGGTGAAGTCTCATTCAAATGCTCACACTCGTATGCATGGTCAAACAACAAGTACCTCTGCAAGTATCCTTGCACGGATACTGATATACTGATTTCTGTACCGTCTGGTGGAAGAAGAGAGAAGGAGAGGATTTCCCTGGTGGACTCAGGAGATGGAGACTTAACTGTCACCTTCACTCAGCTCAAGAAGTCAGACTCTGGGACATACTGGTGTGGAGTGGACAGATCTGGTGTAGATACATTCCAAAGGGTGACCGTTGCTGTAATGGATGGTAAATACATGATGATAATGTCACTTTGAATGCCTCATATATATTCACCACAATGCTGTGCACTAACTAAACATAGTGAGCAACTGAAATGATCATTATACTGGTCCTTCTTCTACACAGCCATTGTGATTGAAACAACAACTGACACTCCTGGAGTTTCTTCCACATGGACAACTCAGAATGTTTCCACAATGACACCTCCAGTGTCCCAAATGGACAGGACTACAAATATTTCAAAAGGTAGGAAAGGAAGGTAATCTCCTCTAAATGTAGACATACATGCTGGCCTCATTTTAAATAGTATACTATTTGATTCAATGGTCTTTGTAAACTGCATTTTTATTATTTTTTATTTTTTACATCATGTTTGTAGAGTCAGAATTTTTGTTGCTGGAAAGCCAAGAACAATTTCATCAATGTCAATGTCATCTACCTATCTATCTATCTATCTATCTATCTATCTATCTATCTATCTATCTATCTATCTATCTATCTATCTATCTATCTATCTATCTATCTATCTAAATTTTCCTCTTTATAAAAGTATTTCATGAGAAAACTGCTTGTAGAGTTTAAACTGAAAGATTAAATAGATCCCACTTCTCTTACTATAATCTTTGATTTGCCCATGCAGCCTTAAACTGGCCTGATGGAAGAGAAGAGAACAACAGCACAGGTGAGTTACTGTGTCTGAACATCTTGGCCCATGTTAAGTTGCACACTCTTAGTGTCAAGTGATGATTCCAGCTATTATGAATGTATATACATCAAGCTATTGTGTCCTTTCTGTTTGGTCAGACATTGCAGTGTATGCTGCTGGAGGCTTGGTTGCCAAAGTCATTGTCATGCTGGTTGTGCTGGTCGGGGCACTGAGCTACAGGAAATGGAGAGAAAGATCTAGACCACAAGTTAGCTGCAACACTGCAGACGTCATCACTGCAGCTGAAGGAGTGGTACATACATATCATATCATATCATTTCCTCTAGATGTCTCTTCATAAAATTACTTTCCTGAGCAGAACAACTGTCTTCTGCAAGAAAATTTAAATTTGTATCCTATTTCAGATGTAGCTCTGCTCATCATATTCACCTAAAGTCATTCAATAATTCTACTGAAAATATATTCATGATGTTACAAAAAAATCTTAAATTTCTTTAATTTTAAATTATAATGAGGCTAATTAGTGATGCTATCTTGTTCTATTTGAATAAGCTTTTTTCATGGTATTGATATATCTATATCTTTAGCCTATATATAGAACAGATATGCTCTGCAAAATAGAATCTACTATATAGACACATTAATAAACAATTGCACAAAATCATCAATATTATAGAGCTGTAGCACCAGTTCCAAATGTGTTTGTTTGTCCCTCCTCAACAGGCTGACTCTGTGTACGAGGAGATTGAAGAGGTGGTCAGACCAAGATGCACTTTGGCACACATCACCCCCGCGATCTACGGAAACACATTTCCATCTCAAATGTCTGAAGTCACTGATGATTACTCTCTTGGACACCAAACAAATAAATGTGCAGCATCTAAAATGACAACAGGCCGACCTACAGACAGATATACAAGCCATGTGCCAACTCATACCTTCACATCCCAACGTGATTCAACTGAATCAAGCCCATCAGTTTGGTTTGGTTTGAATATCCAAAACAATTTGTCAGCAATGGTCTGAATTAATCTTAAAGGGAATCTATAAGGTTTTCATCTTAGTCTAACCTACAATCTTCTCAATAGGTTTACATATATGGGGGAAGTATAGATTGCCAAAGTCACGCCCTCTTCCGGGTTAGGCATACGAACCAAGGGATTTTCCGCCATTCATTTTCATAGAACATTTCATAAAATACTTTAAAAAATATCACAGACTGATTACAATGAGGAGAATGCAGAGCTAGATGTCCCTTCCACTCCGGATGCTGTGCGGCTGAATCCTGTAGCACCACATGTCGGCCCAGGACCCAATGAACCAGATGCCTCCCAATATGCTTCTGCCTACTGGACCCCAAAGGTCTGGAGTAATTGGGGGTGGGGTGCCGGGCGTGGGATGGGGTGGCGTAGGGTGAGGGGTGGGATGGGGGATCTGTTATTGCCTTGACAGCTAATGCAAATGTAGCCATTCAGGAGTAATCACAACTCTAGTGTATATTTTAAATCAAATAAAGTACATGTACAAATGTTTGAAGATATTTGAATTTGCATTCCTCTCCTTGTATGTCAGGTATTTGCTGTCACATCTCAGTAGTAGGCTATGTAAAGTAAGTACAGCTTAATTTATAAATCACTTTTTTAAACCTGACTTACAGTGCTTCACAATCACAATGTCAAAGGAAGATTTCCAACATCAGACTAACATTCTCAAGGATAAACTACATGCCTCAAGTCAAAGCAGAAAATCAAGTCAAGCAAAGCTGAATATGAAGTCTCACCTGTACAGATACCTGATGAAAGGGATTTACCCTGACCAGTTGCAGGGTGAGATGCTACTATGTGATTCAATTGTATTGCTGTACAACAATAGGAGCAAATTGCTTGTGGTGTCTTAAGAGTTCAGGATGCTGAGTTTATCGTCATCAAACTATTTAGGTTCAATTGTGATGCAGTGACACCTGCAGAGGGCGCTAGATGCATAGTTATGAGTTTGTTACTCTTCCCCATTGACTTCCCACTCACATCCAACATTACAATACCTCCTGTAGAGTGTCCTCCCAACATCTGATCATAATGTAGCCGGGCATCACCAGACCAATTCACAGTGGTTAAGGTTAAGGTTAAAGGAACACTTCGCCCATTTTCAACCAGCTTTGTATCATTAGAACATCAGTAGTATATCAGAAAACTGTAAACCATTTTGAAGTCTGTCATTTAATTTGACAGTTATTGAGTGTTAAAGTGTGGACCAGTGACATCACTGGTCCACACTAACTCAAATTATTAACTCATTAACTAAAATCAACTCTCAATAACTGTCAAACTAGATGAATGATGAATAGTTTGACAGTTATTGAGAGTTGATTTGAGTTAATTGAGTTATTAATTTGAGTTAGTGTGGACCAGTGATGTCACTGGTCCACACTTTAACACTCAATAACTGTCAAATTAAATGACAGACTTCAAAACCGTTTACAGTTTTCTGATATAGCCTACTACTGATGTTCTAATGATACAAAGCTGGTTGAAAATGGGCGGAGTGTTCCTTTAAGTTTATTTCATATGGACATCACAGAGCATTGGAGATGTAACATACATGTATGCACAGCAACCAGATACACAGTGTTAAGTGTTTATAGCGGAACGCTAATTTTCAACACCTGTCCACAGGCGACTTTCACATTAACATACACCCCAAAGGACATACCCAAAGAGAAACATAATCAAATATAAAACTACAAGAGTAAAGCCACACATACAAATGTATTGACAATAAAGTCACCAGGAAGTCACCAAAACACACCCCAGAGGACTACTGTACATACCCAAAAAGAAACATAATCAAATATAAAACCACATGAGTAAAGCTATACATACACAATGTATTGACAAGGACGTCACTAGAATGCTGGAGGCTTTTTAAGGGCAAAATCACACCTTTTCATTAATTAATTGATATCTTGACCAAACCATGGAAGAGAGCTTCTTTTAGGGCTTCTTTTGTTTTAGTGTATCTGTCAATTGCTGCAATAATAGTTGTCATAATATTTTCACAGCAAATCAGTAGGAGGCTCCTACTGATTTACTTTGCCCTAATCAGATCAGTGCTGGAGTATGGACATGTCCTCCTGGTTGGATGCAGCAAAGGACAGGAGGAGGGTTGTTTAGGCCCAGGTAACGCTTTAGAATACAGCCCGCAAATAAGCATGAAGTTACAGTATAGGATTGTTAGCATGGATGATTTCCGGACTCGTTCCTGTGGCTCTATATGACCGAGCTTCTTATAGTCCATGGGCCAAAGCCCAAAATTTCACTTATTGGTATCACTCAAGGTGGCAAAATCTAGTCACATTCTTTGAAAAGGTACATGTCCATAGATGATATTTTGGTATGATAACCTTTGCTAAGTGGTAGCTTTGTCACAGTTATCATCACATTAAGTTAACCACCCCTACAATAAATTGGTATCTAGGCGCTGGTGCATATCCTACTTTAGGCTCATTTTCAGGACCTTTAATTATGTTTTATGAAGGCATGTTTGGTCTAATTTCAAAGGGTAGACTCATAGGTTCATTTAAGCACAGTTGTGAGTCTGTCTAATAAACATAGAGGTCACATGGGCTATTCAAAATGTCAACAACATTCGTTTTTCCACCATTTCCGCCTAAACTATAGTCTTTATTTGAGCATTGTGACATGTAGGAATATCACTGACACAAATAACAAAACTTGAAATATTCACAGGACTGTAACAATTTAGCAAATGTATAATCTTCCCATATTATCCCACCATGAAGGCTAATTGTGGGCCTTAAAGTAGAATATGAACCCGGGCCAGAATTTTCGCTAATTGGTACCACCCAAGTTGGCAAATTCTAGTTTTATATTTTGAAAAGGTCTGTACCTTTAGATGATATTTCAACTTGATCAACCTTCCCAAGTGGTATCTTAGTCACAGTTAACACCTCAATGACACCAAACGTTGATCCAAATAAAGAGACAATCTCGTCACTGTATTTGAACAGAACACCACTATCACAAATATAATATTAAACAGTCTATTTTTTCTTCTTCTTCTTTTTCCAAAATTTGTATCCCCCATTAGTGCTAATTTTTAATTTATTTATCCTGGTTGCTGCTCCACCCTCTGCTGATCTGGGGAGAGCTGAAACTGGCTCCATGCTTCCTCCGTGACATGGGCAGTGTAGCCAGCCGCTTCTTTTCACCTGACAGGGGAAGCTTCACCGGTAGGACATGGGACGTGGGATGATCACGCTATTCCAATGAGTTCCCCTCCCTTCGAACAGGCACCCCGAACGACCAGAGGAAGCACCACTTCAGTGACCAGGATATTGCATGTTTTGGTGAGGGGTTCCTATATGAAGGAAACCCCCAGGGGGCACGGGGAGAACATGCAAACTCCACACAGAAAGGCCCTTTTGACGACCCCACCCGGGCGGTGGGCACTCGAGGACATTTGCTGCAGAACAGCAGGTAGCAAAGATTGTTGGCATCACATACACTGGATAATAATAATAATACATTTATCTTATATAGCGCTTTTCTAAATACTCAAAGTCGCTTTACAGAAAACACAGAAATAAATACTTTAATTTAGAAACATTCATGAAAGGTGGAGACAGTAGGTAGAGTGGAGTGAGGTTAGGAGGAGAAGGCGAGGTTGAAGAGGTGGGTCTTGAGGGCCTGTTTGAAGGATGATATGGACTGAGATTGACGGATGTGGCTGGGGAGAGTGTTCCAGAGGGTGGGTGCGGCAACTGAGAAGGCCCTGTCGCCCCAGGTCCGGAGCTTGGTCCTGGGGATCGTCAAGCAGTTGGTGTCTCCGGACCTGAGGCTACGGGTAGGGACGTGGCGGGGGAGGAGATCAGAGAGGTAGGGGGGGGGGCAGGTTGTTGAGGGCTTTGTACGTGATGAGTAGAATTTTGTAGTTAATCCGGTATTTGACTGGGAGCCAGTGGAGGTTATGGAGGATGGGAGTGATGTGGTCTCGGCGGCGGGTGGAGGTGAGGAGGCGGGCAGCGGAGTTCTGGACGTATTGGAGTTTGTTGATGATTTTGTGGGGGGAACCGTAGAGGATGCTATTGCAGTAGTCGAGTCTGGATGTGGTGAGGGCATGGATGAGAGTTTCACCAGCGGGGAGGGATAGGGAGGGGCGGAGGCGGGCAATGTTCCTGAGGTGAAAGAAAGCAGTTTTGGTGATATGATTTGCATGGGGGAGGAGGGAGAGGGTGGGATCGAGGATGAGACCGAGGTTGCGGACATGGGTGGAGGGGGTGATGATGGAGCCGTCGATGGTGAGAGAGAAGTTCTGAGCAGAGCGGGTGAGGGACTTGGGGCCAATGATAAGTATTTCGGATTTATTGCAGTTTAGTTTGAGAACGTTTTTTTTGCATCCAGGTTTTTATGTCACTGAGGCAGGCAGAGAGGGTGGAGTGGGTGGCTGGGGTGATGGTTTTGGAGGACAGGTAGAGTTGAGTATCATCGGCATAGCAGTGGAAACGGAGGCAGTGATGACGGTGCATACGTCCTGCAGACAAATTATTCCATATTGGAAAGATTACGGTAGACCAGACAATTGAGGAGACCATAAACAAGGACAATCAGACTGCTGGAGGAACCAAGGGTTTCAGCCTGAAAACTGGTGCAGTCACTTCAGACAGAAGTCAGTATCTGAGGCAGCTCAGGAACATGAGAGGCAACAAGTCCACAGATTGTTTCAGTCATCACGATCTACACAAGCCCAGAATAGAGAAGGATAGGGCAGATGTGAATGCCTTTGTAGAGCTTATGGAGAAAAGCTGGGTAAACCCTCTAGGTCCAGATCAGTCTAATATCATCAGTCTTTCCACAGGAATTGCTGTGTCACCAAGTCAAGTCAGTCAAGTTTATTTGTATAGCCCTAATTCACAAGCATGTCTCAGAGGACTTCACATAAAATATGTCTAGCTAGTTCTAGCTGACACAACAGTAGCAATTACAGTAGTAATAATAACACATTGAACAATCATATGATAGAGAAAGAGTAACCAGCAACCAAGTTCCATGACAAAGTGGGGAAAAAGAGAATCTGAAGACATTCTCAGGCATCACAAAAAGAGATAGAGGAAACCAAACACAAAACAAGGAGCTGGTCTTGAAAGCAGATAGAAATATTTTTGGGCATATGATGAAAGTAAAGATCTGCACATTGAAGATGTCCTGGCTCATGGTCCACTGCCTTGGTCACTTTCAATCCAGATGTCTCATTGCGGAAAACCAACAAAGCCGCTGCACTCGCTAGCGAGTTAGAGAAATCAACATTAGCAGTTGAAGATATTGGAGACCACTCATGCTGAAAGATGATGGCAAGACTTTTGGAGAGATTGCTGGTTCTGTGTTGAACCTAGCGTTGCATGAAGGAGAAAGAGTAACAGTTACTCTTTCTCTCTCTTTCAGTTACTCAGTAACTGAATAGATGTGGTGTTTGATGTGTACTGGAAAACATCAATCAAGAATGCCGAGAGATGCAGTTGTGGTTCAGCAAGTAGTAGCACTCAATGGAAGAACATTGCCCCAGGACACAATGTCGTGCAGTGGAGAAAGCTTTTAAGTAACCCAGACAGCAAAACTGCCTTGATAACATTCATTGTGGACCAGTGAAAGCTGCCACAGAACTGGGTAAAGCTTCACGACAAGCAGCTATTTGCAATTCTGGGCCAAAATATTTGACTGGTACTCCAAGGCTTACAAAATGACCCTACAGCCGAAGGCAGAACTCGCCATCTTTGGCTGCTCTGAGTCCTCTCTGAACTTCCCCACGGCTGTACAACAATCTCTGACACTGGGGACAAATGTCGCCAAATTGCTTATTCTGAAGGAGTGGAAGTCCTCCTCTTTGCCTTCTTTTCGGGTGTGGCTGATGGACATGATCTCTGTTCTACAGATGGAGAGACTCAGGTCCCTGAGAACCAACACGCTTAAAAGGTTCTCAGATATCTGGGACCCGTTTTTGACCTACTTTGACGAGGTTAGGAATGATAAGTGACTGAGGTTGGGGATGATGGATGGCTCGCCCAGTTGGTATCCCATGGACCCGTTAGGCGGGATCCCAGGTACACAATATTTTATAAACACATAAGCACCTTATGCGGCTGATAGCATGTTATATTGTTGAATGTTAATGACGTATGTATGGTTTTTTTCCTTTTCTTTTCCTGTGTCTGAGCCTGTTTGTCTTGTTTGTATATTGTTCTATAAAAAATGGAAAATAAAGTATAAAAAAAAAAAAAAAAAGCTATTTGCAACCTGTGGAGAGACATGCTATTGTCTCAAGAAAAAAGATTGTAGTGTTGTTGAAGAGCTAAAGTCTTCCCATGAGGAGGCGGATACCCGTATGCTCCCCTGAAGTTGCCGTGACCCTGGATGACTATGATGATAATGATGATGATGAATAAAACAGAATATGAATACTGTTTAATATTATATTTGTGATAGTGGTGATGATAAAGATCATTGGTTAAATAAATTATTTTTTCTATCACATGTTCTGTTCAAATAAAGTGACACGATTGTCTCTTTCTTTGGATCAACGTTTGATGTCATTGAAGGTTAACTGTGACTAATATACCACTTGGGAAGGTTTATCAAGTTGTAATATCATCTAAAAGGTACAGACCTTTTCAAAATACAAAACTAGAATTTGCTGGGTGGTACCAATTAGTGAAAATTCTGGCCCGGATTCATATTCTACTTTAAGGCGCACAATCAGCCTTCATGGTGGGATAATATAGGAAGATTATACATTTCCTAAATTGTTACAGTCCTGTGAGTATTTCAGGTTTTGTTATTTGTGTCAGTGATATTCCTACATGTCATAATGCTCAAATAAAGACTATAGTTTAGGCGGAAATGGTGGCAAAACGAATGTTGTTGACACTTTGAATAGCCCATGTGACCTCTATGTTCATTAGACAGACTCACAACTGTGCTTAAATGAACCTATGAGTCTATCCTTTGAAATTAGACCAAAAATGCCTTCATAAAACATAATTAAAGGTCCTGAAAATGAGCCTAAAGTAGGATATGCACCAGCGCCTAGATACCAATTTATTGTAGGGGTGGTTAACTTAATGTGCTGATAACTGTGACAAAGCTACCACTTAGCAAAGGTTATCATACCAAAATATCATCTATGGACATGTACCTTTTCAAAAAATGTGACTAGATTTTGCCACCTTGAGTGATACCGATATCTGGTCTGGCCCATGGACTATTAAGCAGGGAGCGGAAATCCGGCAGCGTCTGAAATCGGCGCTTCCAATGGGAGAGCAGAGTAGAGCAGGGGAGGGCTTATGCCAGCAGCCTGTTTCCGTGCAGCAGACTTCTCTCACAGAAGGGAGGGGAGGCTGGCCAGCCAGACTCCTTCCTGTAAATTGGCATTGCTCATTTCTGGTCACTCAAGTCACGTGTGTTGTGCAGCACAGTGCAGAGCGCCTTTAAAGTACACCACAAAGATGTCTCACCTCCACCCTCTTCTCTTCTATTTAGTTGACAGTAGCCCCGTCTGCCCCTCTTTCTTTAGAAGACTCCACAGGAAGGTGGAGAGTTGCGCAACTTAACTTGATACTTTTATACTGAATTAAATTGTTTTATTTTTAGCAAGTTAGATGCTTCGCACGCAGACGGACTACTACTCTATTCCTGGAATAAGAAAGAAAGAAAGACAAACTGTAGAACTTGCACTTTATTGATCAGAATGAAGACCATTTGTATCTTGTACTGTCTTCTTTATGGTAAGTCTGTTAAAAATAATGCATGTGTTAATGTAGTCTGACATTCAAGTTGAACAAGGGAACCTTAACACTTCAGTGTTATTTCATGTTTGGCAGCTATGTGCACTGTGGAGGCAGCAGACATCAATGTGGAGGGATTTGAGCAAGGTGAAGTCTCATTCACATGCTCACACTCGTGGGCATGGAAAAACAGCAAGTACCTCTGCAAGGTTCCTTGCACGGACAGCAGCCATACATTGATTTTTGTAGGGTCTGGTAAAAGAACAGAGAAGGGGAGGATTTCCCTGGTGGACTCAGGAGATGGAGACTTAACTGTCACCTTCACTCAGCTTGAGAAGTCAGACTCTGGGACATACTGGTGTGGAGTGGACAGACCTGGTCTAGATACATATCAAAAGGTGCACCTCGCTGTAAAGGATGGTAAATACATGATACTGTCACTTCAGAATCAGAATCACTTTTATTGCCACAACATGCAAATTACATACGATGAATTTGTCTTAGTCACTTTGAATGCCTCATATTCACCACAATGGTGAACCACTGATCATTATACTGGTCCTTCTTCTACACAGCCATTGTGATTGAAACAACAACTGACACTCCTGGAGTTTCTTCCACACGGACAACTCAGAATGTTTCCACGATGACACATCCAGTGTCCCAAATGGACAGGACTACAAATATTTCAAAAGGTAGGAAAGGAAGGTAATCTCCTCTTACAGGCACTACTAAATGCAGACATACATCAATGTCATTGTCATCCATCTACTATATCTATCTATCTATCTATCTATCTATCTATCTATCTATCTATCTATCTATCTATCTATCTATCTATTATCTAAAACATAGCGTTTAAACAACTGAACAATTATTAGATCCCACTTCTCTTACTATAATCTTTGATTTGCCCATGCAGCCTTAAACTGGCCTGATGGAAGAGAAGAGAACAACAGCACAGGTGGGTTACTGTCTCTGAACATCTTGGCCCATGTTAAGTTGCACACTCTTAATGTCAAGTGATGATTCCAGCTATTATGAATGTATATACATCAAGCTATTGTGTCCTTTCTGTTTGGTCAGACATTGCAGTGTATGCTGCTGGAGGCTTGGTTGCCACGGTCATTGTCATGCTGGTTGTGCTGGTCGGGGCACTGAGCTACAGGAAATGGAGAGAAAGATCTAGATCACAAGTTAGCTCCAGCACTGCAGACATCATCACTGCAGCTGAAGGAGTGGTACATACATTTACTGTATTGTTTCCTCTAGTCTAGATCTCTTAATGTCTCTTTCCTGAGCAGAACAGCTGTCTTCTGTAAGAAATTTGAGGGACATTAGTTTCCTATTTTAGAGGTAGCTCTGCATCACATTCACCTAAATTCATTCAATAATTTTATTGAAAATATATTTATGGTGTTACAAAAAAATCTTAAATTTCTTAAATGTTCCATAATGAGGCTAATGAGTGATGCTATTGTGTGCTACTTCAATGTGTTTTTTCTGGTATTGATATGTCTATATCTATATACTGTACATCATATAGAACAGATATGCTCTACACAATATATTATACAGACACATTAATAAGCAATTGCACAAAACCATTAATATTTATCGTGCTGTAAAGCTCACTAGAACTAGCACCACTTCAAAATGTGTTTCTTTGTCCCTCCTCAACAGGCTGACGTGTACGAGGACATGAGGCCGGTCCAACCGCGAGGCACTGTGACCTGTGGCGAGTCTGTGTACGAGGAGATGAGGGCTGTCTAACCGCGAGGCACTGTGACCTGTGGCATTTCTAAGATTTGAAGACATTGGGGGATTAGCCCAGACCACTGTAGGGGTGTGTATGAATTGTTCAACTTCAGCATTAGCCTATTTTATTTGCATGAAGTTAACACAATTGGAGGACATATAAAGTATTATATTGATCAGTTTCACTGTTATCTACCTACATTACAGATAGTCATGGTCATGGATTTCTGGACAAGATCACGTCAAACAATACAATACAACACAAACATGTTGTCAGATTTGGGTCATGAAGACAATATGGGCTCTATCATCGCAAAGTCTGTAATTTTGCGTTAGCGCCCTTTTTGCGCCTGAATAGCGCCATGCAAAGCCCTAATTGTGGGCATGTTGGCCCGCTGCGCTTGGCGTCATCTCGGTGCAAACCTCCATATATATATATATATATGTATACACACACATATAGACGGTTTTAACTTGACAACAAAAACATTCTAAATTGAACCCCCGCTCACTTCCTGTTGCAGTGTTTGCTATGGACATAAAAGAAAAAAAAACATTCAAGTGCAGGACTGACCATTCCGTGAAAACTGTCTATACAGCTGAGCGGCTAAAACAAAAGTAACGATGTTGAGTGAATATTTCTGCAGTTTGCCGAATGCTGAGAAAAAGGAAGTGCTGTGGGGTTGCGCTCTGGTGAAAACCGTCTATATATATATGTGTGTGTGTATACATATGTATATATGACAAAAGTTCAATGGACAAACCAAAGAGGATCCTGGAGCACACGATTCACTGGAAAATTGCTTTATTCAATGACTAACGTTTCAACGCCTACTGCGTCTTCATCAGAGTCAAACGGTTTGACTCTGATGAAGACGCAGTAGGCGTTGAAACGTTAGTCATTGAATAAAGCAATTTTCCAGTGAATCGTGTGCTCCAGGATCCTCTTTGGTTTGTCCATTGAACTTTTGTCATAATACTGTCCTGTCCTGAGAGCACCGACCTCCTTTTGCGGAGGGGCTGACGCGCAAGAGACTCCTTTTGTATTGATATGTATATATATATATTGAGGACATTGAGGTGGAGACATATTAATACCAAGTGTAAATGTAATCAGGTTAATGTGGTCAAACACTATCCGATTGCAGTGAAGAAGGGAATCTCTTGCGCTTCAGCTCCCCCGCAGCGGGAGGACGGTGCTTCTCAGAACAGGAGGATATCACAGCAAAGGAAGAATCTGGAGCACACGGGTCACTGGTGAGAAGGTTTCTTTTTAATAGGCTAAGTGCACCAACGTTTCGACGCAACGCGTCTTCATCAGGGTTAAACAGGGGTCGACCCTGATGAAGACGTCGAAACGTTGGTGCACTTAGCCTATTAAAAAGAAACCTTCTCACTATCCGATTGCAATCTGATCACAGAAAACACATTAGTGACAGGTGTAAATGGCCTCTTAGATGTCGATCGGACGAACGGTTCTCGAGATAAACCACTTTTTGTGGTTGCCAGTAGGTGGCGCTTTGCCGAATAGCACAAAATTCGGCAGTGTACTCTGACTCTGTTGGGTTCCCAGCAGCGCAATCCCCAAGTTTGAGGTCAGTCAGACGAATGGTTCGTGAGATAAATCACTTTTTGTGTTGGCAGTAAGTGGTGCTATGCCAAGTCTGTGGGCCCTATTCTCCCACAGGCCTTCGGCGCTAAAACGGGCCTTAAACGCAAAAAAACGTGCCTTGCGCCTGTTTTGGGACGATATCAATATGGCTTTACGCTGCCAAATGCGCTTTAGGCCGAATGGGCGTGGCGCAGTCCCAGAATGGGCCAAAGTGGGCGTGTCGGCCTTAAATCTCGGCGTACTGCTATCTTCCCACCTGGCGTAAATTTAGCGCTTTGCGCTTTTGAAAAGCAGGCCTATTCAGTGCGCCAGCTGCGCGGAGCGCTCCCCTCTGGCTCTCTCCCTCCCCTCTGGCTCTCTCCTCTGTCACCCTTCTCTGTGTTACTCTCTCCCTCTCTCCTCAGTCTGACAGGCACAATACGACTGTCTCTCTCTGACTCCCTCGCTCAGACAGACACAACACACGTCCTATAGGAAATAGCAGTTGTAAGTTCACTGCCTGTGAATGTCCCAGCATGCAATTGGGTACTCCATTTCGCTACTAAATAGCAACCAAATGAGGCGAAATAGATATAAAAGGTCATCTAAAATAATGTGTAATGGTAACACAGCCTGCAATTGTAGAACATTTCAATATTGGACCAAATAAAACATCGAAATTAAAACACCACCCTAAGTGAAACATATATGTCGTCCTGGGTGAAGTGTTAGCGGAACGCGCTTCGGAACGCGCTTCTACTGTCATGTGCTAGCCTATATACTGTGATGTCCGCTCCAATAACTTGGCCCTACTTCACATTTAGTTTTACAATAAAAACACATTTATGCAATGACTTTACATAATGTAGGGTATATTTATGTGCATCATTCTACCTGCAGCAGGGGAGAGAAAACGATATCGTTCTGGACAAACTTTCACCAATATAAAATTAATCTCATCATATAGGGATAGGCTATATTTTTCTAGCTGATGCCTTTAGAACATTCTTTTCACTTTGATCTTGCTATAGTGTAGCTATTTACATGCTTGCAGTATTTAAACTGCAGTTAGATTGGTTTGAGAAGCATAATAATATGGAATAATAGCCTATATGGAGACAGACAGACTGGATGAAGGGAGGGGGGGGGGGGGGGGGGGGCAGAGCGCCTGGCTTCTGTCTGGTTTTGCTGGACCAGTGGAATTGGAGCTTAAAAGGCAAGCGTGCGATTTGTTTATTGCACTTATCCAATGAGCATGACGGTGCATAATTTTACGCTTAAAAGGCGTGGTTGTAATGCTTTAGGCTGCGTCTAGCGCCAAGACCAAGATATCAAGTGCGCTGGTCCACGCCCACTGCGCCAGGCGCTCGGCGTAGAAACTAGGCCGATGCAACGATAGGGGCCACAGTGTGTGTGTGTGTGTGTGTGTGTGTGTGTGTGTGTGTGTGTGTGTGTGTGTGTGTGTGTGTGTGTGCGTGCGTGCGTGCGTGCGTGCGTGTGTGTGTGTGTTTGGGAAGGGGGGCGCAGTAAAACTTCAAAAGTTTGTATCAATTTGTTCATGGTTAGGTGCTCTTTTTTTCCATATTGACTGGCCTAATGGGGTAGTTTTCTGTAAATTTGCATATTTAAACATAACATTTAAGAAAACATGTTGAAGAATCCCGATTTGTTTTGGCTGTCAGAAGGTCATATGTTGAGTTGGCTTTTTGATAAGGAAATTTTTGTTTTAGCCAGATTTATAAAAAATGCCTGGCGACTAAGACAGGGAACCAGGCGCGGACTGCATAATCGGGCACGTCGGGCAAATGCCCGGTGGCCTGGCCTGGCCTGGCCTGAAAAAAAAAAAAAAAAAATGTTGGTGCCCGCAGTCAGGCCACTCACTGAACAGCAGGCCAGGCGCCGCCTACTGGTTTACTAGTGGTTTTATTACTTTATTCAGGGTTAAAGTGGGTACAACTCATTGTAAGATTGGACTCGGCCCTTCAAACGGCTCAAATTGGGCTTCAAACGGCCCAAATCTGGCTACAAACGACCCAAATTGGGCTTCAAATGGCCCAAATCTGGCTTCAAATGGCCCAAATTGGGCTTCAAATGGCCCAAATCTGGCTACAAACGACCCAAATTGGGCTTCAAATGGCCCAAATCTGGCTTCAAATGGCCCAAATTGGGCTTCAAACAACCCAAATTGGGCTTCAAATGGCCCAAATCTGGCTTCAAATGGCCCAAATCTGGCTTCAAATGGCCCAAATTGGGCTTCAAATGGCCCAAATTGGGCTTCAAACGGCCCAAATTTTTCGCCGCCGCCCTTTGGATGCCGGCACACGCTTCGGCCCGTATCGGCCTGGCCTGCCTGGTATCTAATGCCCGGCCTGAATTATGATCCCAGTCCGCCCGTGCAGGGAACATTGTATCCAGTATAATTGTTTTTTGGAAAGTGAATGTCTCAATGAAATGCCCTTTCTTTTCTTTTCTTTTCTTGATTCTGTACAAAGGTATATTATGATTTGTTGTGTGGCCATCTTGGCGATTGTAATGATGATATAGTGTCTTGTAAGCCCATATGGGCTGGGCACCCAGGTGCACTTAAATAAAAATATCAATCAATCAATCAATGTAATACTTTTTTTTGTCTTCATGTAATCAACTGGGGAAGCTTCATGATCATATCTCTTTGTTAAAAATGTTACCCTATTCACTGGAATTTGTGGCTCCCTCTTGGGACACCATCTTGGATTTGTCAATAAATAATTAACTGATGGTAATTTCACTGATTCAGTTGTATTCCTTGAGCCTTAAAACCTAAAGGTAGACACCAAAACCACCTTTCTAGGTTGAATAGTAATTGACACAAACCGTGTTGGTGCAGTGGCCATATTAGATTTGGTGCCATTGCAATCCCGAGGGTCGGAGGCTCGGGCGCTCTGGCTAAATCAAGTTAGCATACCCTGGGCTTCAAAGGTGTGCATGTGTAGCCTATAAGGGATTATTCTAACACCATTACATCATCCAAGAAAACCTTTCTATCTGCTATTGTACTACTATTTTCTGTACTCATTTTGTAGTATCTTTATGTATTTGACATATTTTTTCAAGATCACTTTGGAGTTTTACACTTGATCTCTACTAACCAATTAGCCTCCATGTGATAAATGCTGGCCTTTTTATTGATTCACTCATTTGATAAATGCTGTTATATTATCATAAGGATCAAAATTAGGTAAGTATAAGGTAAGTCTGTCCGATTTGTGACGGAAGTGGTGTGCGTGTGTGTGTGTGTGTGTGTGTGTGTGTGTGTGTGTGTGTGTGTGTGTGTGTGTGTGTGTGTGTGTGTGTGTGTGTGTGTGTGTGTGTGTGTGTGTGTGTGTGTGTGCGGTTGCTTGGTCTGCTTTTCTTGCACACCAGTTTGATTGCTGCATTCACACCTGCCCAAACGAACCGCACCAAGCGGGGAAATGAACTCTATTGCGATTCAAGCGAACCAAACGAGGTAGGTGTGAAAACGGCGTGACATGTCAGAGCGTACGTGTAGGACCACTTCCTCTGAGTTGAGAGAGGCACTTCTGTGTTTCCACAGAAAACATCTACACTTTAGAAGAACTTATTGAACATAATACCATGTAAATTAAAACAAAAGTATTGCTTTTGCAGGGAGGAGGGCGTGTTTATTATTTCTATACGGTTAAGGCTCGGGGTCAGTGTGATATTTTCTGCTGTTTTTTCAACTGTTTTGAAACCTCTGCTTCAGTAAAAACGACATTTATTAATCTAATTCAGTGGTACTCAACCTCGCCCTACTCAGGAGACACACACACACAAAAAACCTTTACAGGAGCCACAATCCCAAAAACATTATTTTAATAGATTTTTATTTATTTATTTTAAGTAGGACTTAAAAAAAAGTATAGGATACTTAATCTGAAGTCACGTGTGTTGTGCAGCACAGTGCAGAGCGCCTTTAAAGTACACCACAGAGATGTCTCACCTCCACCCTCTTCTCTTCTATTTAGTTGACAGTAGCCCCGTCTGCCCCTCTTTCTTTAGAAGACTCCACAGGAAGGTGGAGAGTTGCGCAACTTAACTTGATACTTTTATACTGAATTAAATTGTTTTATTTTTTAGCAAGTTAGATCAATGCTTCGTACCCAGACGGACTACTACTCTATTCCTGGAATAAGAAAGAAAGAAAGAAAGACAGACTGTAGAACTTGCACTTTATTGATCAGAATGAAGACCATTTGTATCTTGTACTGTCTTCTTTATGGTAAGTCTGTTAAAAATAATGCATGTGTTAATTTATTCTGACATTCAAGTTGAACAAGGGCACCTTAACACTTCAATGTCATTTCATGTTTGGCAGCTATGTGCACTGTGGAGGCAGCAGATATCAATGTGGAGGGATTTGAGCAAGGTGAAGTCTCATTCAAATGCTCATTCTCATGGGCATGGTACAACAGCAAGTACCTCTGCAAGGCTCCTTGCACAGGCAGCAGCCATATACTGATTGATGTAGGGTCTGGTGGAAGAAGAGGGAAGGGGAGGATTTCCCTGGTGGACTCAGGAAATGGATACTTAACTGTCACCTTCACTCAGCTTGAGAAGTCAGACTCTGGGACATACTGGTGTGGAGTGGACAGACCTGGTCAAGATACATATCAAAGGGTGAACGTTGCTGTAAAGGATGGTAAATACATGATACTGTCACTTGAGAATCAGAATCACTTTTATTGCCACAACATGCAAATTACATACGAGGAATTTGTATTAAGTCACTTTGAATGCCTCATATTCACCACAATGGCGAACCACTATGCACTAAACATAGTGAGCAACTGAAATGATCTTCATACTGGTCCTTCTTCTACACAGCCATTGTGATTGAAACAACAACTGACACTCCAACTTCCACACGGACAACTCAGAATGTTTCCACAATGAAACATCCAGTGTCCCAAATGGACAGGAGGACTACAAATATTTCAAAAGGTAGGAAAGGAAAGTAATCTCTCACATGCAGGTGATACAATGTAGACATACATGCTGCCCTCATTTTAAATAGTATACACTTTTATTCAAAGGTCTTCATAAACTGCATTTTTCTATTTTTCTACTGTTTAATATCATGTAGAGTCTGACATGTTTTTAATTTTTGTTGCTGGAATGCCCAAAACAATTTAATCAATGTCATTGCCATCTATCTATCTATCTATCTATCTATCTATCTATCTATCTATCTATCTATCTATCTATCTATCTATCTATCTATCTATCTATCTATCTATCTATCTATCTATATCTATCTATATATATATCTATATATCTGTCTGTCTGTCTGTCTGTCTGTCTGTCTGTCTGTCTGTCTGTCTGTCTGTCTGTCTGTCTGTCTGTCTGTCTATTTATCTATCTATGTATCTATCTATCTATCTTTGTAAATTGTCCTCTTTATAAAAGTATTTCACGAGAAAGCTGCTCGTAGAGTTTAAACAACTGAACGATTATTAGATCCCACTTCTCTTACTATAATCTTTGATTTGCCCATGCAGCCTTAAACTGGCCTGATGGAAGAGAAGAGAACAACAGCACAGGTGGGTTACTGTCTCTGAACATCTTGGCCCATGTTAAGTTGCACACTCTCAATGTCAAGTGATGATTCCAGCTATTATGAATGTATATACATCAAGCTATTGTGTCCTTTCTGTTTGGTCAGACATTGCAGTGTATGCTGCTGGAGGCTTGGTTGCCAAAGTCATTGTCATGCTGGTTGTGCTGGTCGGGGCACTGAGCTACAGGAAATGGAGAGAAAGATCTAGATCACAAGTTAGCTGCAACACTGCAGACTCCATCACTGCAGCTGAAGGAGTGGTAGGCTACATACATATTATATTGTTTCCTCTAGATCAGTGGTTCTCAAACTCGGGTACCTGTACCCCTAGGGGTAAATGGAGCTACTACAGGGGGTAGGCTACTTGAGAGAAAGGAGAAAATGGAAAAATGTTGAAAATAAATACAACGTTAAGATAAATCTGCTCAGGAGGCACTAATTGCAACTCTTTCACTCCATTTCTTATTTTGTAATATTATATTCTTCAAAAGGTGGGTTATCATTCATTCCATGCATCATATGCTATAGTTTTCTCTTGCCGCTTTCTAAGCAACATGTTGTCGTCGGGTAAAAGGAGCCTACTTGGATTCAGAAATCAGGGAACCAGTGCTCTAGATGTCTTAATAAAATGACTTTCCTGAGCACAACACCTGTCTTCTGCAAGAAACTTGAGTGAAATTAGTTTCCTATTGTAGCTCTGCTCATCATATTCACCTAAATCATTAAATAATTGTATTATTGAAAATACAATATTTATGATGTTACAAAAAACTTACATTTCTTTGATTTTCAATATTGAGGCCAATGAGTGATGATATTTTGTGCTATTTCAATACGTTTTTTTCTGCTATTAATATATATGACTATACTGTATATAGAACAGATATGTTCTGCAAAGTAGAATCTACTATATAGACACATTAATAAACAATTGCACAAAATCATCAATATTATAGAGCTGTAGCACCAGTTAAAAATGTGTTTGTTTGTCGCTCCTCAACAGGCTGACTCTGTGTACGAGGAGATTGAAGAGGTGGTCAGACCAAGATGCACTGTGACACACATCACCCCCATGATCTACGCAAACACATTTCCATCTCAAATGTCTGAAGTCACTGATGATTACTCTCTTGGACACCAAACAAATAAATGTGCAGCATCTAAAATGACGACAAGCCGACCTACAGACAGATATACAAGCCACGTGCCAACTCATACCTTCACATCCCAACGTGATTCAACTGAATCAAGCCCATCAGTTTGGTTTGGTTTGAATCTCCAAAACAATTAGTCAGCAATCGTCTGATTAATCTTTTTTTTTTTTTTTTTTTTTTTTTTCAGATTTTTTATCCCCCATTAGTGCTAATTTTTATGTATTTTTCCTGGTTGCTGTTCCACCCTCTGCCAATCTGGGCAGAGCCGAAACTGGCTCCATGCTTCCGCTGAGACATGGGCAGTTAGCCAGCCGCTTCTTTTCACCTGACAGGGGAAGCTTCACTGGTAGGACATATATAGCACATGGGAGGATCACGCTATTCCAACGAGTTCCCCTCCCTCCGAACAGCGCCCCGAACAACCAGAGGAGGCACCACATCAGCAACCAGGATATTGCATGTTTGGTGAAGGGGTTCCTATATGAAGGAAACCCCCAGGGGGCATGGGGAGAACATGCAAACTCCACACAGAAAGGCCCTTTTTGACGACCCCACCCGGGCGGTGGGCACTCGAGGACATGCGGACGGGCACGCATTCAGCGATTGCCACCTTCCCAGGTGGCAATCGACCCCAGGACCTTCTAGCTGTGAGGCGACAGCGCTTACCACTGCACCACCATGCCCCCGGTCTGAATTAATCTTAACGGGAATCTATAAGGTTTTCATCTTAGTCTAAACTACAATCTTCTCAATAGGTTTACATACTGTGGGTGAAGTAGGCTATAGAGTGCCAAAGTCACGCCCTCTTCCGGGTTAGGCATAGGAACCAAGGGATTTTCCGCCATTCATTTTCATAGAAATGTTCGTAAAATGCCTTTACAAATATAAATATCTATACTATAATGCAGGCATTGTCTGTCTGTCTGTCTGTCTGTCTGTCTGTCTGTCTGTCTGTCTGTCTGTCTGTCTGTCTGTCTGTCTGTCTGTCTGTCTGTCTCTCTCTCTCTCTGTCTCTCTCTGGGATATTAGTCTGAATATTTATATTTGGATGTAAATAGATTCAAGAAGCTGTTTAAGTTAGAGAAGTGAGAAAGTTGTACTTCTACCTACTGCTTTTCAGACAATGTTTCCTTGTTTTTTTTTGTTTACTCATCTGTTTTTTATTTTATTTTAAGTTTGAAATAAATAAATTCATTCATTCAAAGTCCACTTCTCTGGCTGATTCCAACTCTGTTCAGGTGTGCTCCTGCACTCAGGTGTGCTCAGTAGCTAAACCTGTGCTGAACCTGTGTTCACTCATTTTGGCCACTAATTAGCCATTTTTGCCCATTAGTCTGCCATAATTAGCTAATTCAAAAATATGCCTCTGTTAGGTCACTTCCTGAAAGATTCAGCGGACGTAAAATGTCATAGCTCATTTCTGCTCACTCACACATACGTAATAGAGAGACTTTGCATAGGATACTTCTCTGAATCTGAAGTCACGTGTGTTGTGCAGCACAGTGCAGAGCGCCTTTAAGTACACCACAGAGATGGCTCACCTCAACCCCCTTCTCTTCTTTTTAGTTGACAGTAGCCCCGTCTGCCCCTCTTTCTTTAGAAGACTCCACAGGAAGGTGGAGAGTTGTGCAACTGAATTCACTTAACATGCAGTTGGATGCTCAGTAATAGACAATGATGAAACATGCATACAGTTTAGTCTGAAAAGCATTTTTTTAATAGGCTATTGAATTAAATGTTTTATTTTAGTAAGTTAGATCAATGCTTTGCACCCAGACGGACTACTACTCTATTCCTGGAATAAGAAAGAAAGAAAGAAAGAAAGGCAAACTGTAGAACTTGCACTTTATTGATCAGAATGAAGACCATTTGTATCTTCTGCTGTCTTCTTTATGGTAAGTCTGTTAAAAAATAATGCATGTGTTAATTTATTCTGAGATTCAAGTTGAAATATAGCCGCAAGCGGCGATGGGCGGGGTTCAAGCCTTGCGCAGATGACAAAGCTTCTGATTCTGACTAGGACATCCTCCTTGATATATCTGACAAGTTTCGCGATCATTGGACAAACAGGTGTGGAGTTACAGCCTTTTTTATGTTAAGCCACGCCCATTTCTGGCGTTTATGGCGCCCCCTTTTGGTCGAATTGCACAAAATTTGACACACATGGTCTAGGATGGTCTCCGAAGACCTCCTGCAAGTTTCGTGAAGATTCCTTAATCGGTCATGAAGTTATGACAATTTAGCTGTGAGGCCACGCCCTCTCAACTTTAGCGATCAATATCTCCGAAACTAAAGTAGCTTTCAAAAATCCACCAATCACGATTGTAGAGCTTGCTCCATAGATGCTTCCCTGCGAGTCTGGTGCAAATCGGTCCAACGGTCTAGGAGGAGATGCAAAAAATGTGTTTTCCAAACTTTTCCAAATATCTCAAAAACTTTCCAGGCGGACATTGAGGGTCCTTATGGCAAATTTGTAGAGCAGGTCCACCTGAACATCTGGAAAAAAAAAGTTTGAAAATCTGACCAACGGCGTGGAAGTTATGGCCTTTAACGTAAAACCGTGGATTATAGCGCCACCTTCAGGCCGATTCGAAAAATCTTTCTTGAGCAGCTACCTGCCAACAATATCTGTCATTGGGCCAAATGTCAGGTCTCTACCATTTACCAACTCACGGGAATTTGCGTCGGGGCAGATGAACAATAATAACGAGAATAATAAACCGGGTGAAAAACAATAGGGTTTCAGCCCCTTCAGGGCTTGAACCCCTAACAAGGGCACCTTAACACTTCAGAGTTATTTCATGTTTGGCAGCTATGTGCACTGTGGAGGCAGCAGACATCAATGTGGAGGGATTTGAGCAAGGTGAAGTCTCATTCAAATGCTCATTCTCAGTGGCATGGTACAACAGCAAGTACCTCTGCAAGGCTCCTTGCACAGACAGCAACCATACATTGATTTTTGTACCGTCTGGTGGAAGAAGAGAGAAGGGGAGGATTTCCCTGGTGGACTCAGGTGATGGAGACTTAACTGTGACCTTCACTCAGCTCAAGAAGTCAGACTCTGGGACATACTGGTGTGTAGTAGACAGACCTGGTCTAGATACATATCAAAGGGTGAACGTTGCTGTAAAGGATGGTAAATACATGATACTGTCACTTCAGAATCAGAATCACTTTTATTGCCACAATATGCAAATTACATATGAGGAATTTCTATTAAGTCACTTTGAATGCCTCATATTCACCACAATGGTGAACCACTGATCATTATACTGGTCCTTCTTCTACACAGCCATTGTGATTGAAACAACAACTGACACTCCTGGAGTTTCTTCCACACGGACAACTCAGAATGTTTCCACGGTGACACCTCCAGTGTCCCAAATGGACAGGAGGACTACAAATATTTCAAAAGGTAGGAAAGGAAGGTAATCTGCTCTTACAGGCACTACTAAATGCAGACATACATCAATGTCATTGTCATCCATCTACTATATCTATCTATCTATCTATCTATCTATCTATCTATCTATCTATCTATCTATCTATCTATCTATCTATCTATCTATCTATCTATCTATCTATCTATCTATCTATTTATCTATCTATCTATCTATCTATCTATCTATCTATCTATTATCTAAAACATAGCGTTTAAACAACTGAAAGATTATTAGATCCCACTTCTCTTACTATAATCTTTGATTTGACCATGCAGCCTTAAACTGGCCTGATGGAAGAGAAGAGAACAACAGCACAGGTGGGTTACTGTCTCTGAACATCTTGGCCCATGTTAAGTTGCACAGTCAAAAGTCAAGTGATGATTCCAGCTATTATGAATGTATATACATCAAGCTATTGTGTCCTTTCTGTTTGGTCAGACATTGCAGTGTATGCTGCTGGAGGCTTGGTTGCCAAAGTCATTGTCATGCTGGTTGTGCTGGTCGGGGCACTGAGCTACAGGAAATGGAGAGAAAGATCTAGACCACAAGTTAGCTGCAACACTGCAGACTTCATCACTGCAGCTGAAGGAGTGGTACATACATATCATATTATTTCCTCTAGATGTCTCTTCATAAAATTACTTTCCTGAGCAGAACAACTGTCTTCTGCAAGAAAATTGAAATTAGTATCCTATTTCAGATGTAGCTCTGCTCATCATATTCACCTAAAGTCATTCAATAATTCTATTGAAAATATATTCATGATGTTACAAAAAAATCTTAAATTTCTTTAATTTTAAATTATAATGAGGCTAATTAGTGATGCTATCTTGTTCTATTTGAATAAGCTTTTTTCATGGTATTGATATATCTATATCTTTATATATATAGAACAGATATGCTCTTCAAAGTAGAATCTACTATACAGACACATTAATAAGCAATTGCACAAAATCATCAATATTATAGAGCTGTAGCAGCAGTTAAAAATGTGTTTGTTTGTCGCTCCTCAACAGGCTGACTCTGTGTACGAGGAGATTGAAGAGGTGGTCAGACCAAGATGCACTGTGGCACACATCACCCCCATGATCTACGGAAACACATTTCCATCTCAAATGTCTGAAGTCACTGATGATTACTCTCTTGGACACCAAACAAATAAATGTGCAGCATCTAAAATGACAACAGGCCGACCTACAGACAGATATACAAGCCATGTGCCAACTCATACCTTCACATCCCAACGTGATTCAACTGAATCAAGCCCATCAGTTTGGTTTGGTTTGAATCTCCAAAACAATTTGTCAGCAATGGTCTGATTAATCTTAACGGGAATCTATAAGGTTTTCACCTTAGTCTAACCTACAATCTTCTTAATAGGTTTACATACTGTATATGGGGGAAGTATAGATTGCCAAAGTCACGCCCTCTTCCGGGTTAGGCATACGAACCAAGGGATTTTCTGCCAATCATTTTCATAGAAATCTTCGTAAAATACTTAAAAAAATATCACAGGATGATTACAATGAGGGGAATGCAGAGCTAGATGTCCCTTCCACTCCAGATGCTGTGCGGCTGGATCCTGTAGCACCACATGTCAGCCCAGGACCCAATGAACCATATGCCTCCCAATATGCTTCTGCCTACCAGGCACTGGACCCCAAAGGTCTGGAGTAATTGGGGGTGGGGTGCCGGGCGTGGGGTGGGGTGGGGTGATGTAGGGTGAGGGGTGGGATGGGGGATCTGTTATTGCGTTGACAGCTAATGCAAATGTAGCCATTCAGGGGTAATCACAACTCTAGTGTATATTTTAAATCAAATAAAGTACAAATGTTTGAAGATATTTGAATTTGCATTCCTCTCCTTGTATGTCAGGTATTTGCTGTCACATCTCAGTAGTAGGCTATGTAAAGTAAGTACAGCTTAATTTATAAATAACTTTTTTAAACCTGACTTACAGTGCTTCACAATCACAATGTCAAAGGAAGATTTCCAACACCAGACTAACATTCTCAAGGATAAACTACATGCCTCAAGTCAAAGCAGAAAATCAAGTCAAGCAAAGCTGAATATGAAGTCTCACCTGTACAGATACCTGATGAAAGGGATTTACCCTGACCAGTTGCAGGGTGAGATGCTACTATGTGATTCAATTGTATTGCTGTACAACAATAGGAGCAAATTGCTTGTGGTGTCTTAAGAGTTCAGGATGCTGAGTTTATCATCATCAAACTAACATTTAGGTTAAATTGTGATGCAGTGACACCTGCAGAGGGCGCTAGATGCATAGTTATGAGTTTGTTACTCTTCCCCATTGACTTCCCACTCACATCCAACATTACAATACCTCCTGTAGAGTGTCCTCCCAACATCTGATCATAAAGTAGCCGGGCATCACCAGACCAATTCACAGTGGTTAAGGTTAAGGTTAAGTTTATTTCATATGGACATCGCAGAGCATTGGAGATGTAACATACATGTACTGTATGCAGAGCAACCAGATACACAGTGTTAAAGGAGAATTTCGGTTTTTTTGAACCTGCAGCCCTCTCCTCACATTAATTATGATCTGACGACTCACCCAGTGCTCTCCGCAGTGTTTTTGTCATCCTAGGCGTTGTTTTGAGATCAATAGCGTCCAAGCCACTCCTAGAATGGAGCTCCGTGAGGGCCAAGTGGCAGCATGCTTTTCTTCCATTTACGGTAAATAGACAGTTGTATTCCCGTTTTCGACGCATATCGTCATAAACTGTTCCCTAAGGAACGATCAGACTGCATTTCTCCCCCTCGCTCTTTTCACTAGTTACAGGCAGCCCATTTTTGCCTGTCAGCGAGAGACACAACTCTCGTCTGGAAAGTCCCGCAAGACTTTCTCTCTCTCAGGATCACAGTCACTGACTTCCCTGTTTCTTCATGGTTGTACAGTATGAGAATGTCATATAGGGTATGATGAGGTCAGACAGGAAGAATGACCGACAAGCTCTCCCAGTGTGTGGGCGTGTCTACAGCCTACTGCAATATGAATTCTGTCAGCACAAACTGAGACAAGCTGTGTTGAACATAGTACTGTATGACTAACCTGACGCTGCCCCGTCTGGCAGAGTCAGGCTACTGCATGACTGCAGACTTTCCAAAAGGTGATTCAGCCACTCACATGTCAGACGCCCTCCACCTCCGTCTCATTCACCAGTTTTTGTTGATTGTGTCATTTTCTTAATTTCACCCCCTGAGACTATAAGAGAATATGGTTTCCACACCTGAAACCTTTCAGTCGTGGGTCCTGGGAGAGTCAAAAGCTCCCACACACCATTTCAGTCATAGACCTTCAAAGGTGTGCATGTGTAGCCTATAAGGGATTATTCTAACACCATTACATCATCTAAGAAAACCTTTCTATCTGCTATTGTACTACTATTTTCTGTACTCATTTTGTAGTATCTTTATGTATTTGACATATTTTTTCAAGATCACTTTGGAGTTTTACACTTGATCTCCTCTACTAACCAATTAGCCTAGTATCCATGTGATAAATGCTGGCCTTTTTATTGATTCACTCATTTGATAAATGCTGTTTTATTATCATAAGGATCAAAATTAGGTAAATGGGTCGTGTCTGTCCGATTTGTGACGGAAGTGGTGTGTGTGTGTGTGTGTGTGTGTGTGTGTGTGTGTGTGTGTGTGTGTGTGTGTGTGTGTGTGTGTGTGTGTGTGTGTGTGTGTGTGTGTGTGTGTGGTTGCTTGGTCTGCTTTTGTTGCACACCAGTTTGATTGCTGCATGCACACCTACCCAAACGAACCGCACCAAGCGGGGAAACGAACTCTAGTGCGATTCAAGCGAACCAAACGAGGTGGCTGTGTGAAAATGCTGTGACATGTCAGAGCGGATAGGACCACTTCCTCTCACACATGCAGTAGCTGGAGTTGAGAGAGGAACTTATGTGTTTCCACAAGTCAAGTCAAGTCAAGTTTATTTATATAGCACATTTCATACATAAAGCAATTCAATGTGCTTCACACGACATTACAGACATTAGAGAATAAAAGAAGATAAAAAGACAATTAAAAGCAAAAAAGCAATAAGATGCTTCACGTTTGGTCAATACAGGAAAATAATAGGATAAATAGACATTTCAACAGTTAAAAGCGGTGCTAAACAGAAACGTTTTTAGACCATTTTTAAACATAGGAAGTGTTGGGGAAAATCTGAGGGCCTCAGGCAGGTTGTTCCAGCTAACAGCAGCACAGTGTGTAAAGGCGGCCCTGCCCTGGTTCCAGTGGATCCTTGGGACAGCTATTAGGCCGGACCCAGCTGACCTGAGAGGTCTAGTTGGTTCATAGCGAGGGAGGAGATCTGCTATGTATTGTGGGCCCTAGGCCGTTGAGTGATTTGTAAACTAAAAGAAGGATTTTAAATTTAATTCTGTAACCTACAGGGAGCCAGTGTAGAGATTTAAGAACAGGGGTAATATGATTAGTCCTCCCAGTCCTAGTTAAGACCCTAGCAGCAGCATTTTGAATGAGCTGGAGTTGCCTAAGTTCTTTATTTGAGAGACCGGAAAAAAGGCTGTTACAGTTAGTCCAATCTACTGTAAATAAAGGCATGAATTAGTTTTTCTAAGTCCTGACTGGACATGAAGCCCCTAATCTGAGCAATGTTTTTAAGATGATAAAAAGCAGATTTTCTGACCGACTTAATGTGTGAGCTGAAATTAAGATCGGAGTCGATGATAACTCCAAGGTTTTTTACTTGGTCCTTTGGCTTCAAGGAAAGAACTTCGAGGCAGGCTGCAATTTGAAGTCGTCGTTCTTTCGGACCAAAAACGATCACCTCAGTTTTGTCTTTATTAAGCTGGAGGAGGTTTTTACACATCCAGTCGTTAATTTGATCAATGCACTGACAGAGTGAGTCAATGGGAGCATGATCGCCTGATGAAAGAGTTATGTAGAGTTGTGTATCATCTGCATAGTTATGGTAGGCTATATGGTTTCTGTGCATAATTATAGCTAAAGGGAGCATGTATAGATTAAATAGAACAGGCCCCATGATGGATCCCTGAGGGACCCCACATATCATTTGAGTTACGTCGGAAGTGTAATTGCCAATGGATACAAAGTAATTTCTGTCCTGGAGATACGTTTTAATGGAGGGCCGTACCAGAGAGCCCCACCCAGTTTTCTAACCTGTCTAGTAGAATTGAGTGATCGAAGGTGTCGAACGCAGCGCTAAGGTCTAACAATACAAGAATTGAATTTTTTCCAAGTTTCCAAGTTTATTCTGATGTCGTTGAGAACCTTAGTGAGTGTACTCAGTACTGTGATGGGGACGGAAGCCTGATTGGAATTTGTCTAGCAGATCATTTGTGGTTAGGAATCTGTTTAGCTGAAGATAAACAGACTTTTCAATGATTTTGCTTATGAATGGGAGATTTGATATTGGTCTATAGTTATTAAGTAATGAGGAGTCAAGACTACGCTTTTTAAGTAAGGGTTTGATTACTGCAGTTTTCAGAGATTCAGGAAAAGTGCCGGTCAAGAGGAAGCAATTAACTATTTGTATAAGGTCAGACGAAAGGCAGTTATAGACGCTTTTAAAAAAGCTAGTCGGGCGGGTGTCAAGGCAACACGTGGATGACTTAAGGCCATGCACAATTTCATCCAAAGTTTTTAGATCAATTGCGCTAAAGTGAGACAGACTTATTGAGTTAGTTAGGATCGGTGGGTATGGTGGACTGGCATCATTCTTCAGTGAGGAGCCACTGATGGCTTGTCTGATCTTGATGATTTTGTCATTAAAAAAGGCAGCAAACTCATTACATTTATCGGTGGAAAGGAATTCAGATGGTACACATAGCGGGGGGGTTAATCAGTCTATCAACAGTGGCAAACAGGGTACGGGCATTGCTTACATTTTTGTTAATGATGTCAGAGAAGTATGATTGTCTCTGATTTTTCAGCTCAAGGTTGTAGGAGTGAAGGCTATCTTTGTAAATAGTGTGGTGAACATGCAGGTTCGATTTGCGCCATTTACGCTCAGCTTTCCTGCAGTTTTTCTTCATATTCCTGACAGAGGCAGCATTCCTCCACGGTGCTTTAAGCTTGATAACGTTTTTGTTCTAACAGGCTATCAAAATCTACTACACTATCAATAACATTCAGGACAGTTGCATGAAGATATCAAGAATGTCATTGACAGAGGTAGGAGGGGTAGAAGAGGGGGAAGTTGTTAAAGGAGAGAAGAAACTTTCCATGAACAGAGAACTGGAGCTAGCAGTAATGTTACGTCTTTTGATGGTTTGTGATCTGGTAATGATTACAGGGGAGATCACCATTACAAAAAAGATACAGAGGTGATCGTACAGGGCGACATCGATTTTGGAGATAGATGAACATTTAAAACCCCTCGAGATGACTAAGTCCAGGGTATGGCCTCTGTTGTGAGTGGGGCCAGAGACATGCTGGGACAGTTCAAACGTCTCGAGTAAGGTCATCAATTCTTTACCAGAGTTGTCATTAGCGTTGTCAATATGAAAATTGAAATCTCCAGAAATAGATATGCAGTTGTATTCCATGGAAATTAATGACAATAGTTCAGCAAATTCATCAAAAAAGCTACTTGAGTACTAGCCTAACGTTAGCCACAGTACTAGCAAACAGGCTGGGCTGTGGCAGCAGAGCTAACCTCGCGTCACCAGGCTCTTCTACAGCAGAGCAGCCTCACTCACTCGGACACGCCCTCAATTATGCATAACTTTAAACCCTTATCAAATGTAAACGGGCGAGTTATCAAATATATTTCCCCCCCACACATGTTATGAAAAGGTGAAATCATCTATATAGACCAAAACCGTGTTAATGACCAGGCTGTAAATGGTTTAATTACAGTTAGAAGTTGGGCATTTAAACAGGAACAACGGGACTACTGAGCCCTGCCTCAAGTGGTCATTTGAGGAATTACAGCTTAAACAGAGACTTCCGCGTCCTCAGGGGAAAGGGGGTGGGGTTGCCCCTTGGTGTTGACATGCTGTCAAACTTTTTTTGCTGTTGTCACGAAGCCAACAGGCTCAGGTAGATCCCGGCTCCGGGAATTCCTGATGTTGATCACGTAGCGAAAGGTTGCGGATGGTAGCTAGCAGGCGGGCTAGCTGGAAGGCTAGCCGGCTGCAACTTGGGCCCAGGGCTGCAGACAAGCCCAGCCAAGATTGCAGGCCAGCCCCGCTGGAGAGTTCCGCTCTGAAACAGAGTATTCGGCTCTTAACGAAGAATAATCCTTGTGGTAGTGAGGATGTGCCGCGATCCTCGAAGTGCCTAAAAACAAACCACACTGTATCGGGGAGGTTGTTGTTATTGCCGTCGGGGCTGCTAGCAGATTAGCTTCACTTCAAGTTCATTGGAAGTCCAGCTGCTAGGCACTTGCCTTCGGCACGGACCGGCTGGTCCGTTATTGCTCCTTGATCTCTCGCTAACGATCGCTGGTGGCTATGTTACAAGGCTAGGCGTAGCCTGTCAGGTCAGGAAACATCTACACTTTAGAATAACTCTTATTGAACGTAATACCATGTAAATTAAAACAAAAGTATTGCTTTTGCATGGAGGAGAGGGTGTTTATTATTCCTATACGGTCGAGCCAAGGCTCGGGGTCAGTGTGATATTTTCTGCTGTCCAAGTGTATTCAACTGTTTTGAAACCTCTGCTTCAGTAAAAACGACATTTATTAATCTAATTCAGTGGTACTCACCCTCACCCTACTCAGGAGACACACTCACACACAAAAAAACTTTACAGGAGCCACAATCCAAAATAAGTCAATTTCCTTCCATTATTTTAATCGATTTTTATTTATTTATTTTAAGTAGGACTTAAAAGAGCCACAACTACCCATAGATGCATGTGGCTCTAGAGCAGGGGTGGGCATTTTTCCCCCCCTGAGGGCCATACTGACTTACATCAAGTAAGCAAAGGGCATTGGAGATTACCTGCCAATACTCCTGATTTTCGCGGGAGTATCCCTCATTTTGGCCACTAATAAGCCATTTTTGTCCATTTAGTCTGCCCTAATTATTTAATAAAAAAAAGTCCGGCTCTGTTACTGTAGGTCACTTCCTGAATAGTCTCGATGGCAAGCCTCCCCTCCCTTCTGGGGGAGGAGTTTGTCGCTGGTCACCATTATGGAATTGCGATGGGTGGTGCTTAGAGGCAGTGCCCTTGGAAAATAGTTTTCAACAATCCAACTTGCCATTTCCAGCGTGTAGCAATGAGCTAGTGTGTAGGTTTCTGCTGTTAGCTTGCCAGCTAGTTAGCGTTGTTGTTTTCACTGCGGTGGCAGGGGACTATTTACAGCGACACACAGAGAGGAGGGAGCGGAAGCCGCTCTGATTGACATGGTCGGAGCCAATGACAGAACTTCTTAAGCGGGGAGCGGAAATCCGGCAGCGTCTGAAATCGACGCTTCCAATGGGAGAGCAGCTGTAGAACAGGGAAGGCTTATGCCAGCAGCCTGTTTCCGTGCAGCAAACTTCTCTCATGGAAAGGTGGCCAGCCAGACTACTTCCTGTAAATTGGCATTGCTCATTTCTGCTCACGCACACATAGGTAATAGAGAGACTTTGCATTCTTAATATTGGAAACTTCATCTGAAGTCAAGTGTGTTGTGCAGCACAGTGCAGAGCGCCTTTAAAGTAGGCTACACCACAGAGATGTCTCACCGCCACCCTCTTCTCTTCTATTTAGTTGACAGTAACCCCGTCTGTCCCTCTTTCTTTAGAAGACTCCACAGGAAGGTGGAGAGTTGCACAACTTAACTTGATACTTTTATACTGAATTAAATTGTTTTATTTTTAGCAAGTTACATCAATGCTTCACACCCAGACGGACTACTACTCTATTCCTGGAATAAGAAAGAAAGAAAGACAAACTGTAGAACTTGCACTTTATTGATCAGAATGAAGACCATTTGTATCTTCTACTGTCTTCTTTATGGTAAGTCTGTTAAAAATAATAATGCATGTGTTCATTTATTCTGCCATTCAAGTTGAACAAGGGCACCTTAACACTTCAGTGTTATTTCATGTTTGGCAGCTATGTGCACTGTGGAGGCAGCAGACATCAATGTAGAGGGATTTGAGCAAGGTGAAGTCTCATTCAAATGCTCATTCTCAGTGGCATGGCACAACCACAAGTACATCTGCAAGGATCCCTGCACAGACAGCAGCCATACACTGATTTTCGTAGTGTCCAGTCGAAGAACAGAGAAGGAGAGAATTTCCCTGGTGGACTCAGGAAATGGAGACTTAACTGTCACCTTCACTCAGCTTGAGAAGTCAGACTCTGGGACATACTGGTGTGGAGTGGACAGACCTGGTCTAGATACATACCAAAGGGTGCACCTCGCTGTAAAGGATGGTAAATACATGATACTGTCACTTCAGAATCAGAATCACTTTTATTGCCACAACATGCAAATTAAATATGAGGAATTTGTCTTAGTCACTTTGAATGCCTCATATTCACCACAATGGTGAACCACTGATCATTATACTGGTCCTTCTTCTACACAGCCATTGTGATTGAAACAACAACTGACACTCCTGGAGTTTCTTCCACACGGACAACTCAGAATGTTTCCACGATGACACATCCAGTGTCCCAAATGGACAGGAGGACTACAAATATTTCAAAAGGTAGGAAAGGAAGGTAATCTGCTCTTACAGGCACTACTAAATGCGGACATACATCAATGTCATTGTCATCCATCTACTATATCTATCTATCTATCTATCTATCTATCTATTATCTAAAACTGCTCGTAGAGTTTAAACAACTGAACGATTATTAGATCCCACTTCTCTTACTATACTCTTTGATTTGACCATGCAGCCTTAAACTGGCTTGATGGAAGAGAAGAGAACAACAGCAGAGGTGGGTTACTGTCTCTGAACATCTTGGCCCATGTTAAGTTGCACACTCAAAAGTCAAGTGATGATTCCAGCTATTATGAATGTATATACATCAAGCTATTGTGTCCTTTCTGTTTGGTCAGACATTGCAGTGTATGCTGCTGGAGGCTTGGTTGCCAAAGTCATTGTCATGCTGGTTGTGCTGGTCGGGGCACTGAGCTACAGGAAATGGAGAGAAAGATCTAGACCACAAGTTAGCTGCAACACTGCAGACGTCATCACTGCAGCTGAAGGAGTGGTAGGCTACATACATATTATATTGTTTCCTCTAGATCAGTGGTTCTCAAACTGGGGTACGTGTACCTCTAGGGGTACATGGAGCTACTACAGGGGGTAGGCTACTTGAGAGAAAGGTGAAAATGGTAAAATGTAAGAATACATCATGAAAATAAATACAACGTTAAGATAAATCTGCTCAGGAGGCACTAATTGCAACTCTTTCACTCCATTTCTTATTTTGTAATATTATATTCTTCAAAAGGTGGGTTATCATTCATTCCATGCATCATATGCTATAGTTTTCTCTTGCAGCTTTCTAAGCAACATGTTGTCGTCGGGTAAAGGGGGTAGCCTACTTGGATTCAGAAATCAGGGAAAGGGGGTACTGAAGGCAGAAAAACATTTGAGAACCAGAACCAGTGCTCTAGATGTCTTAATAAAATGACTTTCCTGAGCAGAACACCTGTCTTCTGCAAGAAACGAGTGAAATTAGTTTCCTATTGTAGCTCTGCTCATCATATTCACCTAAATCATTAAATAATTTTATTATTGAAAATACAATATTTATGATGTTACAAAAAACGTACATTTCTTTGATTTTCAATATTGAGGCCAATGAGTGATGCTATTTTGTGCTATTTGAATATGTTTTTTTCTGGTATTGATATATCTATGACTATATGTAATCTATATACTGTATATAGAACAGATATGTTCTGCAAAATATAATCTACTATACAGACACATTAATAAGCAATTGCACAAAATCTATTATAGAGCTGTAGAGCTCACTAGAACTAGCAGCAGTTAAAAATGTGTTTGTTTGTCCCTCCTCAACAGGCTGACTCTGTCTACGAGGAGATTGAAGAGGTGGTCAGACCAAGATGCACTGTGACACACATCACCCCCATGATCTACGGAAACACATTTCCATCTCAAATGTCTGAAGTCACTGATGATTACTCTCTTGGACACCAAACAAATAAATGTGCAGCATCTAAAATGACGACAAGCCGACCTACAGACAGATATACAAGCCACGTGCCAACTCATACCTTCACATCCCAACGTGATTCAACTGAATCAAGCCCATCAGTTTGGTTTGGTTTGAATCTCCAAAACAATTTGTCAGCAATGGTCTGAATTAATCTTAACGGGAATCTATAAGGTTTTCACCTTAGTCTAACCTACAATCTTCTCAATAGGTTTACATATACAGTATGGGGGAAGTAGGCTATAGAGTGCCAAAGTCACTCCGTCTTCCGGGTTAGGCATACGAACCAAGGGATTTTCCGCCATTCATTTTCATAGAAATTTTCGTAAAATACTTTTAAAAATATCACAGGCTGATTACAATGAGGAGAATGCAGAGCTAGATGTCCCTTCCACTCCGGATGCTGTGCGGCTGGATCCTGTAGCACCACATGTCGGCCCAGGACCCAATGAACCAGATGCCTCCCAATATGCTTCTGCCTACCAGGAACTGGACCCCAAAGGTCTGGAGTAATTGGGGGTGGGGTGCCGGGCGTGGGGTGGGGTAAGTGGGTGGGGTGAGGGGTGGGATGGGGGATCTGTTATTGCGTTGACAGCTAATGCAAATGTAGCCATTCAGGAGTGATCACAACTCTAGTGTATATTTTAAATCAAATAAAGTACAAATGTTTGAAGATATTTGAATTTGCATTCCTCTCCTTGTATGTCAGGTATTTGCTGTCACCTCTCAGTAGTAGGCTATGTAAAGTAAGTACAGCTTAATTTATAAAGAACTTTTTTAAACCTGACTTACAGTGCTTCACAATCACAATGTCAAAGGAAGATTTCCAACATCAGACTAACATTCTCAAGGATAAACTACATGCCTCAAGTCAAAGCAGAAACTCAAGTCAAGTCAAAGCTGAATATGAAGTCTCACCTGTACAGATACCTGATGAAAGGGATTTACCCTGACCAGTTGCAGGGTGAGATGCTACTATGTGATTCAATTGTATTGCTGTACAACAATAGGAGCAAATTGCTTGTGGTGTCTTAAGAGTTCAGGATGCTGAGTTTATCGTCATCAAACTAACATTTAGGTTAAATTGTGATGCAGTGACACCTGCAGAGGGCGCTAGATGCATAGTTATGAGTTTGTTACTCTTCCCCATTGACTTCCCACTCACATCCAACATTACAATACCTCCTGTAGAGTGTCCTCCCAACATCTGATCATAATGTAGCCAGGCATCACCAGACCAATTCACAGTGGTTAAGGTTAAGGTTAAGTTTATTTCATATGGACGTCACAGAGCATTGGAGATGTAACATACATGTATGCACAGCAACCAGATACACAGTGTTAAGTGTTTATAGCGGAACGCTAATTTTCAACACCTGTCCGCAGGCGACTTTTACATTAACATACACCCCAAAGGACATACCCAAAGAGAAACATAATCAAATATAAAACTACAAGAGTAAAGCCACACATACAAATGTATTGACAATAAAGTCACCAGGAAGTCACTAAAACACACCCCAGAGGACTACTGTACATACCCAAAAAGAAACATAATCAAATATAAAACCACATGAGTAAAGCTATACATACACATGTATTGACAAGGACGTCACTAGAATGCTGGAGGCTTTTTAAGGGCAAAATCACACCTTTTCATTAATGAATTGATATCTTGACCAAACCATGGAAGAGAGCTTCTTTTAGGGCTTCTTTTGTTTTAGTGTATCTGTCAATTGCTGCATTAATAGTTGTCATAACATTTTCACAGCAAATCAGTAGGAGGCTCCTACTGATTTGCTTTGCCCTAATCAGATCAGTGCTGGAGTATGGACATGTCCTCCTGGTTGGATGCAGCAAAGGACAGGAGGAGGGTTGTTTAGGCCCAGGTAACGCTTTAGAATACAGCCCGCAAATAAGCATGAAGTTACAGTATAGGATTGTTAGCATCGATGATTTCCGGACTCGTTCCTGTGGCTCTATATGACCGAGCTTCTTAACACATTCAGTGCCAGCGACGCCATATGGCGTCAAGAGAAATTTACCGTACAGTGCCAGCGACGCCATATGGCGTCAAGAAATCCAAAATCATATTTTTCCATATTTGTGCAGCTTAAGGTCGTACGCAGCCTGTCAACATAATTTCCTTCAATGGATCTCACGGCGCCACCTTAAAAAATCGACGCGATCAGAGCGCGCCGCCCCCCCCGACTCCTTTGTCTTGACTGAGTTTGGGAAATCGCTTCAGTCCCTTGGTGATAGCAGATGGTAGCATATGATAGATAGCATTGAGAATTAGCATTGAGAATTAGCATTGAGCATTAGATAGTTATTAGCGGTATATTTAGATCAGATAGGTAGATAGATAGATTGATAGCATCAGATAGATTAGTTTGTGAGATTGTGGTGAGTGTTGAGCGTTTGGTGTATTTCAGGTGAGTGCTTGGGTGTTTGAGGTGTGTGTGTGAGGGCCGCGTGTGTGTGTGAGTGTTTGTGATAGCGTTAGGTCGATTAGTTTAGCAGGCAGCAGTAGTAGCGTTAGCGTATAGTTATTAGTTAGTGTAGTGTGTGTAAAAAAAAAACAAAAAAAACAAAAAAATACGTGTTTGTGCGTCTCTGTCTGTCTGTGTCTGTCTCTGTGTGTTGTGTGTTGTGTGTGTGTGTGTGTGTGTGTGTGTGTGTGTGTGTGTGTGTGTGTGTGTGTTTAGTTGGCTAGTTGGCTAGTCTAGAGCTAGCTTAGCTGTAGGGATGCCTAGGCGCAAGCGTCCCCAGCCTGCTGCCGGGCAGCTCACATTACAGCAGGCCCTGGACCGCGCTGTTGAGTCGAGAGGTCTCCCGGAGACGGACTCCGACGAGCCGGTCTCTTCCTCTGAACATGACGATGCTAGGGATTCAGACTGGCAACCGCCTGCACCGAGTGGTGCCTTTTTGGACTCCAGCGATGGTGAGATCGATTTACGATCATCTGATATTGAAAACACTTTTTTCCTTCAATCATATATATCATATTTTTATAAACTCTCACTTTGGATACAGATGAGGAGGAGGAGGAGACTCCTGAGTTGCCCGTGGCGTCGTCTTCTAGAGGTAAGAACCTAGATATATATACGTTATTATTGATCCTTTGCAGGAAATTCATGTGTCAGGTATACAGCTAAATCTACATTTCAGGACAAACAGAACAATGTATCATCATCATCTTCATAGGAGAGCAAAAAGTAGCCTACTAAAAGTGACTTACAGTATATAGCAGTGATGCCCAACCAGTAGATCGGGAGAGAGAGAGAGAGAGAGAGAGACAGACAGACAAACAAACAAAGAGGGAGTGTGTTGTGGCGACTTTACTATGCAGGCTGGAAACTGTGTCTGTGTAGTATGCGTGAGTGCATTTGCAATGTTGAAACTGGACTGGTAGATCTTGGCAGACTGGCTTCTTGAAAAGTAGAGGTACAAATGTAAAAAAAATAAACACACACACGCACACACACCTTTTATTATTCAGCCATTTATTTTCGTAAATAAAAGCTTGGTAAGAATAACAATCCTGAATTATTTAGCCTATTCTAATACCATGTAAAATATACAATTTCAGAGTTGGAGGACAGTGAGGATGACGAAAACCAAGGGGCTTCCTCCAGCTTCCCACGTGTTGCACGTTTGCAGTCCAGTGATGAAGGTGAGATCAAGGCCATTTTAGAATTCCAATTCAATCTGATAGTGAATGAAAACATAAACTTTTTTCCTTCAAGAAATTTCAATTTCATATTTTTATAAATTCACTTTTACGACAGAAGAGTCGGAGGATCCACCACCACCACCACCACCTTCTTCAAGTGCAGTTGGGCGCAAAAGAGGTGGGAACCTTTTTTATTCAGTTTATTTTTGTCAACACAAGGCTTCTAATTATTGGATTTTGTCAAAAAGACAGCTTGTTTACATATCACAATTGTCTGAAGAAAAACCTTTTATTTCATATTATTTTTATTTTATTTTATTTTTATTCAGCTGGCAAGACTCGCCATCAGGAGGACCCGCCAAGCTGGCGGGAAACGGGTGACTGGAGCCCCAAGAGCTTGCCGTTCACGGGAGTGGCAGGTCCTAGCAACGCGGCAGCATCCATCCAGTCCGACCAGCCTGTCGACTTCGTGGAGCTCTACCTCTGCGAGGAGCTGCTGCAGCTCATTGTTGAGCAGACAAACACTTATGCACAACAGTGCATTGCTGTCCTCCATCAGCTGCGTCTCCCCTTCTCCAGGGCAAATGCCTGGGTTCCGCTGACGGTGGTAGAGCTGAAGCGGTTTTTGGGTTTGCTCTTCCTCACCGGCCTCATAAAGAAACCCAGCATCGCGGAATACTGGTCTGTTGAACATGCACTTGAAACGCCCTACTTCAGAAGAACAATGCCACGGAACAGGTACCAGATAATCTGGCGCTTTATTCATTTCAGTGACAACCGGGAGGTCGATGGCAGCGACCCGCTGCACAAAGTGCGTCTCGTCCTGGACCTGCTGCTCTGCAAATTCAGGGAGATGTACCGGCCCTCACAGAACATCAGTGTGGACGAAGGCATGCTTCTCTGGCGCGGGAGACTGCGGTTCAAGGTGTACAACCCTGCAAAACCAGTCAAGTACGGGATCAAGAGCTACATACTCTGCGATTCTGAAAACGGCTATTGCTACTCCATGAAGCCCTACTGTGGAACAAGCAACACACTGCAGGACACCGTGCGCTTCCTGGTCGACGGCCTTGAGGGTTTTGGCCACCGCCTCTACATGGACAACTTCTACAACAGTGAGTCCATGTGTCGACTTCTCCTCAGCCTCCACATAGACTCAGCCGGCACACTCCGTGTGAACAGGGGAGAACCACCGTCAATCCGGCAGGTCAGCATGTCGGATCTGGCAGTCGGTGAACGACGCGCTCTCCACAATGACGCAGTGATGGTCCTGGCGTGGCGAGACAAGCGGATCGTGAGGATGATCACCACCTTCCACACGGATGACATGAAGACCGTAGAGGTGAGACAGAAAGGCCAAAGTGAGAGAGTCCCCCAACAAAAACCAGCATGCGTCGTGGCCTACAACCAGTACATGAATGGTGTAGATCGGCTAGATCAGAAGATCAGCTATTACCCATTCATCAGGAAGACGGCGAAATGGAGCTCCAAATTCGTGGCGTACCTGATGGAGATCGCGATCAGCAATGCCTTCATTGTATACAGAAACCGCAACCCAACGGCCAGCTGCAAAACGCTCAAAGACTTCACCCTGTCGGTGATCAAGTCCTGGACGGAGGCATCTGTCCCCCCCCCCCCCCTCCTCCTCCGGCGGCAGGTGACCAACCTCCTCCTCGCCAAGCCACGCCCATCCACCCGCGGAAACGGTCCGCTTCCGCTTCCGCGACTGTGGACTTCGAGGGACATGTCCCACAGCCAATCGAGGTGCCACCCACGAAGGACAAGGCCTACAGGCGATGTGTGCACTGCGCAGCGAAAGGACTCAGAAAAGAGACAAAATACGTTTGCCCCAAATGTGACTACCTCCCTCTCTGCCTGTACCCCTGCTACTTCGAGTATCATTCCCAGTGACAGTTTCATCCTCTCCCCACTCCCTCCCCCACCTCACCCCCCCAACCCCAAAAAAAAAAAAAAAAAAAAAAAAAAAGTAGATGAGGTCTATTGTTTATAGTCCGGTGGGCTGTCGTCTTTTCACATACTTTTTCCCGCAGGTAAACTAGACATTCTAACTTTCATTTCAGCTATAGCATTTTGTTCAACTCAAAGGAGAATTCATTATTTGGCCTATGTTTACATAAACTTGTCTTGATTTCCATATATTTTGAAGGTCCATGTGAAGAAGATAAAACAGTGCAGGACATGTTGTGTTTTGAATATTGTTATTATGTTACACATCAAATGAAAGCTTTCAATGTGTAGTTTCATAAAAATAAAAAATAAAGGTGATATATTGTTTCCCTATGTAAATAGAGACTTCAATATCCAGCATGACCTCATGAAAGTGAGCATTTTGATGTTAGACCAAGATGTATACAGATATTTGTAGAAAATAAACAAAACATTCTTTTCACATACTTTTTCCCGCAGGTAAACTAGACATTCTAACCTTTCATTCCAGCTATAGCATTTTGTTCAACTCAAAGGAGAATTCATTATTTGGCCTATGTTTACATAAACTTGTCTTGATTTCCATATATTTTGAAGGTCCATGTGAAGAAGATAAAACAGTGCAGGACATGTTGTGTTTTGAATATTGTTATTATGTTACACATCAAATGAAAGCTTTCAATGTGTAGTTTCATAAAAATAAAAAATAAAGGTGATATATTGTTTCCCTATGTAAATAGAGACTTCAATATCCAGCATGACCTCATGAAAGTGAGCATTTTGATGTTAGACCAAGATGTATACAGATATTTGTAGAAAATAAACAAAACATTCTTTTCGCATACTTTTTCCCGCAGGTAAACTAGACATTCTAACCTTTCATTCCAGCTATAGCATTTTGTTCAACTCAAAGGAGAATTCATTATTTGGCCTATGTTTACATAAAGTTGTCTTGATTTCCAAATATTTTGAAGGTCCATGTGAAGAAGATAAAACAGTGCAGGACATGTTGTGTTTTGAATATTGTTATTATGTTACACATCAAATTAAAGCTTTCAATGTGTAGTTTCATAAAAATAAAAAATAAAAGTTGATATCTTCTTTCTTTGTGGAAATATGGACTTCATTATCCAGCATGACCCCATGAAAGTGAACATTTTGATGTTAGACCAAGCTGTAAACTAAAATTTGTAGAAAAAAAACAACACATTCTTTTGACATACTTTTTCCCGCAGGTAAACTAGACATTCTAACCTTTCATTTTAGCTATAGCATTTTGTTCAACTCAAAGCAGAATTCATTCTGTCGCCCTTTCTAACATAAAGATGTGATTATCTCAGAAACTAATTTCACCCTGCTTTTTTCGGTCGAAAACACTCTTTTTCAGAGGGGTGTATTTCCAAAATGGAAATGGTTTATAAACAAACTTTTTTTTTTAAATGAAACAGAAGGGTTCAAAGTTTCATTGAGGCTATTGGTTGTCCATATAAGAGGAACACAAAAAATGATATGGCTATATTACAATGCATTGCGGCCTATGTGGCACAGCAAGCAACCTTTTGCCCAAGGGCCGTGGCACTGAAAGTGTTAACTCATTGAGTACCAGCCACTTTTGGAGAACGGACGCTCCCAGTGCCAGAGTTTCAGAGTGTTTTCAGTGATTTCTCGAGGCCCACAGAATATTGTGTGATATTACTATGTAAACACCGAACACGCACAAAGAACGATGAGACTCTCTTCTATCATCAGCAAAAACAGGTTTATTGATATCATTTTCCGTTCTTTAGTTATCAGCCGGAGAAGATAGCTTGATTTAACCAAAAGCAGCCGTTTTTTCTAGAAGCTGAGATAATGAGCCTTTTGTGAAATTAAACATTTCATGCACATCACTGACTGAAGCTAATATTTTCTGATGTAGTCACACCTCAAAAATAATTTCCTTTAATAGAACAGTGAAAACCAAGGAATTTTGTTTGGCAAAACAATATTTTTTAGCTGCAACCAGCAGCGCTGGCCCCTGCGTGCGCTGCTGGTTGCAGCTTCTTGCTGGTCTTGATTTACTGCTGGTGGGCATCAGATATTCTAGCTTGCGTTTGCCAATCCTGTCCTGCTGTCTGGGTCTGTCTGGGTCAGTGTTGTGTGCTGCTCTGCGTGCCCCCCCCCCCCCCCCCCCCCCTCAACTGCACACTCCTCCTCCGTATGGGAGTGTCTCTGGGGCTTTCTGGTGCGTTTGCTCTGCACTGAAAAGTCCGCTACATCCAGCTTTTTCACAGCGTTCCGCGTGTATTTGTCACCGGCTCCCATGCTTCCAGTTGAGAATAATAACAGCTAATAACAAAATCATGTGGATGGGCTATCGCAGCGGACACGGAGATGCTCAATTGTGGCAGCAGATTGGCTGCTGCAGGCACAGCTAACGTTATGCTTCATGCATATCGATGCATACGGATGCGATGCGATTTCCGTTTCCCCATGACTTCTTCTCTGTTTTTTCCTCGCCTTTCTGTAATCTGGAGAGCACTGTCGCCACCTAATGGGTCCCTAAAATAGCTTTTACGCATTCAACAGCCACCATACTTTCACAGGAGATGGATCTGGCTTTGATGCACGTCCCACCGTCAAAAAACGCAATTGACGAACATACTCGTCCATGGCACTCTACGTTACTAAACCAATTGACGAACATACTCGTCCATGGCACTCGAATGAGTTAAGCAGGGAGCGGAAATCCGGCAGCGTCTGAAATCGGCGCTTCCAATGGGAGAGCAGAGTAGAGCAGGGGAGGGCTTATGCCAGCAGCCTGTTTCCGTGCAGCAGACTTCTCTCACGGAAGGGAGGGGAGGCTGGCCAGCCAGACTCCTTCCTGTAAATTGGCATTGCTCATTTCTGGTCACTCAAGTGACGTGTGATGTGCAGCACAGTGCAGAGCGCCTTTAAAGTACACCACAGAGATGTCTCACCTCCACCCTCTTCTCTTCTATATATATTTAGTTGACAGTAACCCCGTCTGCCCCTCTTTCTTTAGAAGACTCCACAGGAAGGTGGAGAGTTGTGCAACTTAACTTGATACTTTTATACTGAATTAAATTGTTTTATTTTTAGCAAGTTAGATCAATGCTTCGCACGCAGACGGACTACTACTCTATTCCTGGAATAAGAAAGAAAGAAAGAAAGACAAACTGTAGAACTTGCAGTTTATTGATCAGAATGAAGACCATTTGTATCTTGTACTGTCTTCTTTATGGTAAGTCTGTTAAAAATAATGCATGTGTTAATGTAGTCTGACATTCAAGTTGAACAAGGGAACCTTAACACTTCAGTGTTATTTCATGTTTGGCAGCTATGTGCACTGTGGAGGCAGCAGACATCAATGTAGAGGGATTTGAGCAAGGTGAAGTCTCATTCAAATGCTCACACTCGTGGGCAGGGTACAACAGCAAGTACCTCTGCAAGGATCCTTGCACCGACGACAGCAGCCATAAACTGATTGATGTAGTGTCTGGTGGAAGAAAAGAGAAGGGGAGGATTTCCCTGGTGGACTCACAATATGGAGACTTAACTGTCACCTTCACTCAGCTCAAGAAGTCAGACTCTGGGACATACTGGTGTGGAGTGATCAGACCTGGTCAAGATACATATCAAAGGGTGAACATTGCTGTAAAGGATGGTAAATACATGATACTGTCACTTCAGAATCAGAATCACTTTTATTGCCACAATATGCAAATTACATACGAGGAATTTGTATTAGTCACTTTGAATGCCTCATATTCACCACAATGGTGAACCACTGATCATTATACTGGTCCTTCTTCTACACAGCCATTGTGATTGAAACAACAACTGACACTCCTGGAGTTTCTACCACACGGACAACTCAGAATGTTTCCACGATGACACATCCAGTGTCCCAAATGGACAGGAGGACTACAAATATTTCAAAAGGTAGGAAAGGAAGGTAATCTGCTCTTACAGGCACTACTAAATGCAGACATACATCAATGTCCTTGTCATCCATCTACTATATCTATCTATCTATCTATCTATCTATTATCTAAAACATAGCGTTTAAACAACTGAACGATTATTAGATCCCACTTCTCTTACTATAATCTTTGATTTGCCCATGCAGCCTTAAACTGGCCTGATGGAAGAGAAGAGAACAACAGCACAGGTGGGTTACTGTGTCTGAACATCTTGGCCCATGTTAAGTTGCACAGTCTTAATGTCAAGTGATGATTCCAGCTATTATGAATGTATATACATCAAGCTATTGTGTCCTTTCTGTTTGGTCAGACATTGCAGTGTATGCTGTTGGAGGCTTGGTTGCCACAGTCATTGTCATGCTGGTTGTGCTGGTCGGGGCACTGAGCTACAGGAAATGGAGAGAAAGATCTAGATCACAAGTTAGCTCCAGCACTGCAGACATCATTACTGCAGCTGAAGGAGTGGTACATACATTTACTGTATTGTTTCCTCTAGATATCTCTTAATGTCTCTTTCCTGAGCAGAACAGCTGTCTTCTGTAAGAAATTTGAGGGACATTAGTTTCCTATTTTAGAGGTAGCTCTGCATCACATTCACCTAAATTCATATAATAATTTTATTGAAAATATATTTATGGTGTTACAAAAAAATCTTAAATTTCTTAAATGTTCCATAATGAGGCTAATGAGTGATGCTATATTGTGTGCTACTTCAATGTGTTTTTTCTGGTATTGATATGTCTATATCTATATACTGTACATCATATACTGTAGAACAGATATGCTCTACACAATCTATTATACAGACACATTAATAAGCAATTGCACAAAACCATTAATATTTATCGTGCTGTAAAGCTCACTATAACTAGCACCAGATCCAAATGTGTTTCTATGTCCCTCCTCAACAGGCTGACGTGTACGAGGAGATGAGGCCGGTCCAACCGCGAGGCACTGTGACCTGTGGCGAGTCTGTGTACGAGGAGATGAGCCCGGTCTAACCGTGAGGCACTGTGACCTGTGGCATTTCTAAGATTTGAAGACATTGGGGGATTAGCCCAGACCACTGTAGGGGTGTGTATGAATTGTTAAACTTCAGCATTAGCCTATTTTATTTGCATGAAGTTAACACAATTGGAGGACATATAAAGTATTATATTGATCAGTTTCACTGTTATCTACCTACATTACAGATAGTCATGGTCATGGATTTCTGGACAAGATCACGTCAAACAATACAATACAACACAAACATGTTGTCAGATTTGGGTCATGAAGACAATATGGGCTCTATCATCGCAAAGTCTGTAATTTTGCGTTAGCGCCCTTTTTGCGCCTGAATAGCGCCATGCAAAGCCCTAATTGTGGGCATGTTGGCCCGCTGCGCTTGGCGTCATCTCGGTGCAAACCTCCATATATATATATATATATATATATATATATATATATATATATATAAAACTTGCGGTTAGCAGCTGTCTCAGGCAGCAGAACGAGCAAGTGAATGGCTGTGGATAAGGAGGAAACATGCTAGCTGGGGAGCTCGCTAAGGTCAGGTTGATTGTTTGTTGTTGGTCATGATTAACGGTCCGCATCAACAGGGCTGAATCATTGACAGTGGTGGTGTAGTTAGGGATTGTTTGTTGTTGGTCATGATTGACGGTCCGCATCAACAGGGCTGAATCATTGACAGTGGTGGTGTAGTCAGGAATGTCATACCGAACCGACCTGGATAGCTAGGCTTAGATAGTGAGGTAATATGCAGTTGTGCGGTGGTAGCATGGAGGGGGGTGTTTCCAGGACGCTGGATTACACCGTTAAGCCTTCTTGAGGTGTCGTGGGCCTAACTTAACGAAACGTCGGTGAAGGAAGGTGCCCACTTGAAAACCCCAATTACATGCTTCATACTGCTGTTGGCTAGGGTAGGTAACTGGTGATTTGTGTCTTGTTTATTAGTTTGTTAGCCTGTTGTTAGCTTGTTTTATTCTGGATTGGGCTTCTAAATGTGTTTTTCCTCGGATTTGGCACAAGGGATAGTAACATCTTGTCCTGTGTATTAATTAATATATATATGTATACACACACACATATAGACGGTTTTAACTTGACAACAAAAACATTCTAAATTGAACCATTGCTCACTTCCTGTTGCAGTGTTTGCTATGGACATAAAAGAAAAAAAAACATTCAAGTGCAGGACTGACCATTCCGTGAAAACTGTCTATACAGCTGAGCGGCAAAAACAAAAGTAACAATGTTGAGTGAATATTTCTGCAGTTTGCCGAATGCTGAGAAAAAGGAAGTGCTGTGGCCTGTGGGGTTGCGCTCTGGTGAAAACCGTCTATATATATATGTGTCTGTGTATACATATGTATATATATACACATTGAGGACATTGAGGTGGAGACATATTAATACCAGGTGTAAATGTAATCAGGTTAATGTGGTCAAACACTATCCGATTGCAATCTGATCACAGAAAACACATTAGTGACAGGTGTAAATGGCCTCTTAGATGTCGATCGGACGAACGGTTCTCGAGATAAACCACTTTTTGTGGTTGCCAGTAGGTGGCACTTTGCCGAATAGCACAAAATTCGGCAGTGTACTCTGACTCTGTTGGGTTCCCAGCAGCGCAATCCCCAAGTTTGAGGTCAGTCAGACAAATGGTTTCGTGAGATAAACCACTTTTTGTGTTGACAGTAGGTGGTGCTATGCCGAGTCTGTGTGTGTGTGTGTGTGTGTGTGTGTGTGTGTGTGTGTGTGTGTGTGTGTGTGTGTGTGTGTGTGTGTGTGTGTGTGTGTGTGTGTGTGTGTGTGTGTGTGTTTGGGAAGGGGGGCGCAGTAAAACTTCAAAAGTTTGTATCAATTTGTTCATGGTTAGGTGCTCTTTTTTTCCATATTGACTGGCCTAATGGGGTAGTTTTCTGTAAATTTGCATATTTAAACATAACATTTAAGAAAACTTGTTGAAGAATCCCCATTTGTTTTGGCTGTCAGAAGGTCATATGTTGAGTTGGCTTTTTGATAAGGAAATTTTTGTTTTAGCCAGATTTATAGAAAATGCCTGGCGACTAAGACAGGGAACCAGGCGCGGACTGCATAATCGGGCACGTCGGGCAAATGCCCGGTGGCCTGGACTGGCCTGGCCTGAAAAAAAAAAAAAAAAAAAAAAAAAGAATTTGGTGCCCGCAGTCAGGCCACTCACTGAACAGCAGGCCAGGCGCCGCCTACTGGTTTACTAGTGGTTTTATTACTTTATTCAGGGTTAAAGTGGGTGCATCTCATTGTAAGATTGGACTTGGCCCAAATTGGGCCTCAAACGGCTCAAATTGGGCTTCAAACGGCCCAAATTGTGCTTCAAACGGCCCAAATCTGGCTACAAACGACCCAAATTGGGCTTCAAACGGCCCAAATCTGGCTTCAAATGGCCCAAATTGGGCTTCAAACGGCCCAAATTGGGCTTCAAACGGCCCAAATTTTTCGCCGCCGCCCTTCGGACGCCGGCACACGCGTCGGCCCGTATCGGCCTGGCCTGCTTGGTATCTAATGCCCGGCCTGAATTATGATCCCAGTCCGCCCGTGCAGGGAACATTGTATCCAGTATAATTGTTTTTTGGAAAGTGAATGTCTCAATGAAATGCCCTTTCTTTTCTTTTCTTGATTCTGTACAAAGGTATATTATGATTTGTTGTGTGGCCATCTTGGCGATTGTAATGATGATATAGTGTCTTGTAAGCCCATATGGGCTGGGCACCCAGGTGCATGACACTTAAATAAAAATATCAATCAATCAATCAATGTAATATTTTTTTTTGTCTTCATGTAATCAACTGGGGAAGCTTCATGATCATATCTCTTTGTTAAAAATGTTACCCTATTCACTGGAATTTGAGGCTCCGTCTTGGGACACCATCTTGGATTTGTCAATAAATAATTAACTGATGGTAATTTCACTGATTCAGTTGTATTCCTTGAGCCTTAAAACCTAGAGGTAGACACCAAAACCACCTTTCTAGGTTGAATAGTAATTGACACAAACCGTGTTGGTGCAGTGGCCATATTAGATTTGGTGCCATTGCAATCCCGAGGGTCGGAGGCTCGGGCGCTCTGGCTAAATCAAGTTAGCATACCCTGGGCTTCAAAGGTGTGCATGTGTAGCCTATAAGCCTTATAGGCTACACATTAACGAGCCAGTTACATGGCATTGCATTCTTAGACATTGCCGTTTGCTTTTATTTGGTATGTTACATACAATTGGCTAAAGTATTAGTTAATTCAGAGTTAGATTATATTGGAGCAGCCAGCCATTTTTTTTCTTTTTCTTTTTGCCGGAAGTCGTAGGACGGCCACAGAACCGGGTCAAATGGGCGTGGCTACATAAGGTGAATAAGGGATTATTCTAACACCATTACATCATCCAAGAAAACCTTTCTATCTGCTATTGTACTACTATTTTCTGTACTCATTTTGTAGTATCTTTATGTTGACATATTTTTTCAAGATCACTTTGGAGTTTTACACTTGATCTCTACTAACCAATTAGCCTAGTATCCATGTGATAAATGCTGGCCTTTTTATTGATTCACTCATTTGATAAATGCTGTTATATTATCATAAGGATCAAAATTAGGTAAGTATAAGGTAAGTCAGGCGCGTAGCCACGGGTGTGCCAGGGTGTGCCAATGCCACCCAGACAGGTCGCTGGCACACCCAAAAAAAATGGGGTAAAAAAGGTTTTTTGTTTTGTCTGCAAAACACATCAACGCTGTCATGCACTGTGTCCAACTTATCCTATGTGCGAATAGAAATCACGCTCCGCTGACCTATGTGCCCCGGAGCGTCATGGGAATAGTCAAGCTGTCGTCCACGTAAAGTAAACAAATGCACGCACAGCTGTAGCAGCAGCAGCAGCCCAAATCAAGAAGACATGAAACAAAGCTCGCTTTTAAGCTTTTTCGGCAAAGGCAAGAAACGTCGCTTTGACGACGAGGAAGAAGATGACTCGTTGTCACCCTCCCCCTCAACAAGCGCGGATTGTAGTGCACCCTTCCCGCACCTGTATTGGTGGTGTACAGTGGAGAAGAGACAGACGATTATGAAGAAGATGATGCAGCCGAAACAATGACGTTAACAGCGGGGAACGCAGCCAACAACACACTGGAGGTTTGTGCAGAGCCAGAGGACACTGAGAACGCTACAGATCTCTCTGCAGTAGACGAACCTTCATGCCAACCAAATTTGCGTTCTTTCCCGACTAGAACACTCATTGGAAAAAGTAGGTGAGACTTTTTTGAGATACTAAACAAAGTGGTTTTACATGTTGCCAAAAAATACAATTTAATTGACTGCTTCTACCTGCTAATAATGAGTGTGAAAAGGAGCAAACAACACACAAATATTCCTCTAAATCTGGTTTGAAAAGACCCACATTTTTTGCAAGGCCGCCGCCAAATGGTCCGCCCCCTGGCATACCCTGGCTTTCTGTGGCACACCCAATGAGCCAAGTCTGGCTACGCTACTGAGGTAAGTCTGTCCGATTTGTGACGGAAGTGGTGCGTGTGTGTGCGTGTGTGTGCGTGTGTGTGTGTGTGTGTGTGCGTGCGTGTGTGTGTGTGTGTGTGTGTGTGTGTGCAGTTGCTTGGTCTGTGTGTGTGCAGTTGCTTGGTCTGCTTTTCTTGCACACCAGTTTGATTGCTGCATTCACACCTGCCCAAACGAACCGCACCAAGCGGGGAAACGAACTCTGTGTAGCGAACCAAACGAGTTAGGTGTGAAAACGCCGTGACATGTCAGAGCGTGTAGGACCACTTCCTCTGAGTTGAGAGAGGCACTTCTGTGTTTCCACAGAAAACATCTACACTTTAGAAGAACTCTTATTGAACATAATACCATGTCAATTAAAACAAAAGTATTGCTTTTGCAGGGAGCAGGGCGTGTTTATTATTCCTATACGGTTAAGGCTCGGGGTCAGTGTGATATTTTCTGCTGTTTTTTCAACTGTTTTGAAACCTCTGCTTCAGTAAAAACGACATTTATTAATCTAATTCAGTGGTACTCAACCTCGCCCTACTCAGGAGACACACACACACAAAAAACCTTTACAGGAGCCACAATCCCAAAAACAGTCAATTTCCATTATTTTAATAGATTTTTATTTATTTATTTTAAGTAGGACTTAAAAAAAAGTATAGGATACTTAATCTGAAGTCACGTGTGTTGTGCAGCACAGTGCAGAGCGCCTTTAAAGTACACCACAGAGATGTACCACCCTCACCCATCACCTCCACCCTCTTCTCTTCTATTTAGTTGACAGTAGCCCCGTCTGCCCCCTCTTTCTTTAGAAGACTCCACAGGAAGGTGGAGAGTTGCGCAACTTAACTTGATATTTTTATACTGAATTAAATTGTTTTATTTTTTAGCAAGTTAGATCAATGCTTCGTACCCAGACGGACTACTACTCTATTCCTGGAATAAGAAAGAAAGAAAGAAAGACAAACTGTAGAACTTGCACTTTATTGATCAGAATGAAGACCATTTGTATCTTCTGCTGTCTTCTTTATGGTAAGTCTGTTAAAAAATAATACATGTGTTCATTTATTCTGACATTCAAGTTGAACAAGGGCACGTTAACACTTCAGTGTCATTTCATGTTTGGCAGCTATGTGCACTGTGGAGGCAGCAGACATCAATGTGGAGGGATTTGAGCAAGGTGAAGTCTCATTCAAATGCTCACACTCATGGGCAGGGTACAACAGCAAGTACCTCTGCAAGTATCCTTGCACAGACAGCAGCCATACACTGATTTCTGTAGTGTCTGGTGGAAGAAGAGGGAAGGGGAGGATTTCCCTGGTGGACTCAGGAAATGGAGACTTAACTGTCACCTTCACTCAGCTTGAGAAGTCAGACTCTGGGACATACTGGTGTGGAGTGGAGAGACCTGGTCAAGATACATATCAAAGGGTGAACGTTGCTGTAAAGGATGGTAAATACATGATACTGTCACTTCAGAATCAGAATCACTTTTATTGCCACAACATGCAAATTACATATGAGGAATTTGTCTTAGTCACTTTGAATGCCTCATATTCACCACAATGGTGAACCACTGATCATTATTCTGGTCCTTCTTCTACACAGCCATTGTGATCGAAACAACAACTGACACTCCTGGAGTTTCTTCCACACGGACAACTCAGAATGTTTCCACGATGACACATCCAGTGTCCCAAATGGACAGGACTACAAATATTTCAAAAGGTAGGAAAGGAAAGTAATCTGCTCTTACATGTGCTACTAAGTTCAGACATACATCAATGTCATTGTCATCCATCTACTATATCTATCTATCTATCTCTCTCTATATATATTATCTAAAACTGCTCGTAGCGTTTAAACAACTGAACGATTATTAGATCCCACTTCTCTTACTATAATCTTTGATTTGCCCATGCAGCCTTAAACTGGCCTGATGGAAGAGAAGAGAACAACAGCAGAGGTGGGTTACTGTCTCTGAACATCTTGGCCCATGTTAAGTTGCACACTCAAAAGTCAAGTGATGATTCCAGCTATTATGAATGTATATACATCAAGCTATTGTGTCCTTTCTGTTTGGTCAGACATTGCAGTGTATGCTGCTGGAGGCTTGGTTGCCACGATCATTGTCATGCTGGTTGTGCTGGTCGGGGCACTGAGCTACAGGAAATGGAGAGAAAGATCTAGACCACAAGTTAGCTGCAACACTGCAGACGTCATCACTGCAGCTGAAGGAGTGGTACATACATTTACTGTATAGTTTCCTCTAGATGTCTCTTCATGTCTCTTTCCTGAGCAGAACAGCTGTCTTCTGTAAGAAATTTGAGTGACATTAGTTTCCTATTTTAGAGGTAGCTCTGCATCACATTCACCTAAATTCATTCAATAATTTTATTGAAAATATATTTATGGTGTTACAAAAAAATCTTAAAGCAGCTACGAGCAACTTTTTCGATTGTTATTAAACAGTATAAATTTAATATCAATGCATCACATCTTACCTCTAATAGTAGACGAGACCAACGCAGAGTAGTCTCGCTTGAAGCCCGAGTGAATCGGCCAGTGTTAGACTGTCTGTGGCCAGGGAAGATCAGGAAGTGAAATGAAACGGTTTGCAGCAGCCACTTCGGCCATAACCACAAAATAACTTCCAAAAACCTGTTAGAATATAACGAGAGATGTTCGCGAGGGTATGCGTGGCGTTCACATTGTTTATGCTATGTTGCTAGGCAGCGCGAACGGGTGAAGGCAGGCAGCTGCGTTTCACTTCCGGGTTTCACTTCCGCGTTTATCCGGTCCGGCGGTAAGCAGAGAGAGAGAGAGAGCCCCCTGTTGACGCGAGTTTAGACAGACACAGACTTAATAATCATCTAAGGGAGCAATCTCTGATCCACACGGCTTTGGTCTCAGCTACTATTATAGGTAAGATGTGATGCATCAATATTGTAATTATACTGTTTAATAACAATCGAAAAAGTTGCTCGTAGCTGCTTTAAATTTCTTAAATGTTCCATAATGAGGCTAATGAGTGATGCTATTGTGTGCTACTTCAATGTGTTTTTTCTGGTATTGATATGTCTATATCTATATACTGTACATCATATAGAACAGATATGCTCTACACAATATATTATACAGACACATTAATAAGCAATTGCACAAAACCATTAATATTTATCGTGCTGTAAAGCTCACTATAACTAGCACCAGATCCAAATGTGTTTCTTTGTCCCTCCTCAACAGGCTGACTCTGTGTACGAGGAGATGAGGCCGGTCCAACCGCGAGGCACTGTGACCTGTGGCATTTCTAAGATTTGAAGACATTAGGGGATTAGCCCAGACCACTGTAGGGGTGTGTATGAATTGTTAAACTTCAGCATTAGCCTATTTTATTTGCATGAAGTTAACACAATTGGAGGACATATAAAGGATTATATTGATCAGTTTCACTGTTATCTACCTACATTACAGATAGTCATGGTCATGGATTTCTGGACAAAATCACGTCAAACAATACAATACAACACAAACATGTTGTCAGATTTGGGTCATGAAGACAATGGGCCCTATTCTCCCACAGGCCTTCGGCGCTAAAACGGGCCTTAAACGCAAAAAAACGTGCCTTGCGCCTGCCTCAGGAAGATATCAATATGGCTTTACGCTGCCAAATGCGCTTTAGGCCGAATGGGCGTGGCGCAGTCCCAGAATGGGCGAGACTGGGCGTGTCGGCCTTAAATATCGGCGTAATGATATCTTCCCACCTGGCGTAAATTTAGCGCTTAGCGCTTTTGAAAACCAGGCCTATTCAGTGCGCCAGTTGCGCGGAGCGCTCCCCTCTGGCTATCCTCTGTCACCCTTCTCTGTGTCACTCTCTCCCTCTCTCCTCAGTCTGACAGGCACAATACGACTGTCTCTCTCTGACTCCCTCGCTCAGACAGACACAACACACGTCCCATAGGAAATAGCAGTTGTAAGTTCACTGCCTGTGAATGTCCCAGCATGCAATGCGGTACTCCATTTCGCTACTAAATGGCAACCAAATGAGCTGAAATAGATCTAGGTCAATCTAAATAATGTGTAATGGTAACACAACCTGCAATTGTAGAACATTTCAATATTGGACCAAATAAAACATTGAAATGAAAACACCACCCTATGTGAAACCTATATGTCATCCTGGGCCTATATATGTCCCTTGTCGATTTAACGTGATTTAGATAAGTGACAGCGTAACGCGCTTCTGTCATGTCCTACTGTGATGTCCGCTCCAATAAATTGGCTCTACTTCACATTTTAGTTTTACAATAAAAACACATTTATGCAATGACTTTACATAATGTAGGCTATATTTATGTGCATATCCTACCATCCTAGCAGGGGAGAGAAAACGATATCTTTCTGGACAAACTTTCACCAATCTATTAATCTCATCATATAGGGATAGGCTATATTTTTCTAGCTGATGCCTTTAGAACATTTTTTTCACTTTGATCTTGCTATAGTGTAGCGTATTTACATGCTTGCAGTATTTAAACTGCAGTTAGATTGGTTTGAGAAGCATAATTGCGCTGAGGGCGGCTTCAGCTCAGGAGGTAGAGCGGTCGGCCAATGACGCAAGGGTTGGCGGTTCGATCCCCGCTCCCTCCCAGCTGCTGTCGTTGTGTCCTTGGGCAAGACACTTAACCCTCCTTGCCTCGTATGATTGGTATGATTGGTATGAATGTAGACATGAATGGTATGATTGGTATGAATGTAGACATGAATGATGGTGATTCTTCTGAACCACCGGTACGAATGGTGTGAACGAATAATGATCCTGTGTCAGTGCTTTGAGCCTTGGAAAGGCGCTATATAAATCCTATTATTATTATTTATTATAATAATATGGAATAATAGCCTATATATGGAGACAGACAGACTGGATGAAGGGGGGGGTGGCAGAGCCCTTGGCTTTTGTCTGGTTTTGCTGGATCACTGGAATTGGAGCTTAAAAGGCAAGCGTGCGATTCGTTTATTGCACTTATCCAATGAGCATGATGGTGCATAATCTTAAAAGGCGTGGTTCACGGTGGTTGTAATGCTTTAGGCTGCGTGTAGTGCCAACACGAAGATATCAAGTGCGCTGGTCCACGCCCACTGATTTGCGCAGCGCCAGGCGCTCGACCTAGAAACAACACTGATGCAACGATAGGGGCCAATATGGGCTCTATCATTGCAAAGTCTGTAATTTTGCATTAGCGCCCATTTTGCGCCTGAATAGCGCCATGCAAAGCCCTAATTGTGGGCATGTTGGCCCGCTGCGCTTGGCGTCATCTCGGTGCAAACCTCCATATACTGTATATATATATTATATATATTTAGAACACGGCTCTCTTGAATACTCGATTCTGATTGGTCAATCAACAATATTCACCGGTCATTATTTCTCGACAACCGACCGCTGCTCTGCTACACCTGGATTAATCAGTTGATAAGAGCTTTTTGTCAGCAAGACACTAGGCCAACCAGTTGCAGCTGTGGTGTCTTGTGTGCCAATTAGAATGAAACCGCTTTGTCGTTGAAAACGCTATTAAAAAATCTATTTGAATAATTATTTTTGTCAGATTATTGAATGATTTAGTTGTAGGCCGTGTTCTAAGCGGGATAATGTATATTGAGGCGGTGATTACTGGGAAATAATGACCTTCAGGTGAACGATTGAGCCCTCCGCTGGCGCGTCGGGCTCAATCCACCTGTCGGTCATTATTTCCCCCGTAATCACCGCCTCAATATACATTATCCCTTACATATATATATATATACATATATATATATATATATATATATATATATATATATATATATATATATATATGTATACACACACACATATATATATATGTGTGTGTATACAGTACATATGTATATATATACACATTGAGGACATTGAGGTGGAGACACATATTAATACCAGGTGTAA
>NC_139646.1:4656795-4669295 GCF_964638095.1 Poromitra crassiceps
GTCACCGATGTCTTTGACGCATGCGTGCCTCGACTTGTGTGTCGGAGGGGGGGGAAGGAGAGGTCGTAGAGCTGAGTGTCATCGGCATAGCAGTGATAAGAGAAGCCATGAGATGAGATCACATGGCCAAGAGATCTGGTATAGAGAAGGAATAGTAAGGGCCCATGCAGGACTAGGCCCTGGGGGACACCGGTGCTAAGAGTGCAGGATCTGGAGAGGGATCATCTCCAAAAGACCTGGTGTGAGTGGTTAGAGAGATAGAAAGCAAACCAAGAGTGTGCAGATCCTGAGATGCCTAGGTCAGAATGGAGAGGAGAATTTGGTGGTTGAGTGTATCAAAAGCGGCAGACAGGTGAAGGAGGACAAGGACAGAGGAGAGGGATGAGGCCTTAGCCATGTGCAGGGCCTCTGTGACTGCAAGGAGAGCTGTCTCAGTAGAGTGGGAAGCCTTGAAGCCAGATTGCAGATGGTCCAGCAGGTCATTCTGGGAGAGAAATCAGAATCAGAAAGCTGATCGTTCGAGGGTTTTGTATCGAAATTAGAGAGGAGATACAGATCTGTAGTTCTAGTAGAGTCAAGGAAGGGTTTCTTAAGCAGAGGCTTGACTCTCGCGGTCTTTAGAGCAGACGGAACAAGACCAGAGGACAGAGAGGAATTGATCGGAGTAGTGAGGGAGATATAATAGTGGAGATGGTTTGGAGAAGAGAAGAAGGGTGAAGGGGGCAGGAGGTGGCTCGGTTAGACCTCTGTAAAACATATCCCAAATTAACAAAACATATTATTATTCAAGATTCAATATTAAAAGAAACATTATTGTCGATCACATAATGTCTTAGGTTTTAGGGGCTCAAACCATAAAAATATACACACATGAGATTATTATTAGTAGTAGTAGTAGTAGTAGTAGTACTGTACTAGTACTCAATCAATCGATCGTTCGATCGATCAATAAAAGAAAATACAACCGATAAAAGCAACAAAAAAAGACATAATTGAATTAAAACAAGCAAATAAACCTATTGTGAAAGAGAAAGAATTGAAATGCATTTTTCAGTCAAACACAAGGTTATAAGTTAGTTTTGAGTAGTGTCCATGTACAGTGGACAGCAGGAGCCTGGTGTATAAACTGTGAACTGGGAAGTCTGTTCCATAGTGTTAGGGCTCACCTCCAGACTTCAGCCTGGACCTGGTTCTTAAATGGGAGTTCTGCTCTCTCCTGTTCCTAACATTTTGCCATCAATCCCACCACCACCACCTAGCCCCGAAGACCAATCACCCTCCTCCTGTCAAAGGCAAAGCTACAACAGATGGCATGGTTGCAGGTAAGACTGGGTTGTTCCATGACATGAGATGAAAGCACATACTGTAACTATGGTAATAACTGTTTGTTTGTTTGTTTGTTTCTTCATAAGACAATACTGAAGATGCCATTGCAAATGCTTCATCCTCTGGTAAGCAATTATTTCATGTGTGGTGTGTGAGTGTGTGTGAGAGAGATAGAGAGGGAGATGAAAAAAGAGAAAAGAGAGAAAGGGAGGGAGAGAGCGCGAGAGAGAATGCCATGAGATCTCCAGCCCTGAGGAAGAAACTGACAGGTCTCAAAAAAAAGTTTGAAACAGACTGAATGACAGCTGAATGCTCTATAGACGGTTTTCACCAGAGCGCAACCCCACAGCACTTCCTTTTTCTCAGCATTCGGCAAACTGCAGAAATATTCACTCGACATCGTTACTTTTGTTTTCGCCGCTCAGCTGTATAGACGGTTTTCACGGAATGGTCAGTCCTGCACTTGAATGTATTTTTTTCTTTTATGTCCATAGCAAACACTGCAACAGGAAGTGAGCGGGGGTTCCATTTAGAATGTTTTTGTTGTCAAGTTAAAACCGTCTATAGTAGCTGAGATGTTCTCATGTCTCCTCTCAGATAAACTGCTGTATATTGGAGCAGGTCTTGGGGGAACTGTGTTGGCACTGGCATTCGTCCTCCTGATATTCATCAGAAAGCGAAACAGAGACACCAGCACATCTTCTGGTATGAAACAGACTCGCATAAGAATAGCACCACAATCTGACTACCTTGATAAAGCTTACATTGACCTTTTCTCATCACTCTCCTTACAGGGGAGGACCATGACACCATCCACGCCTCATCAGACATTCAGCAGCACGATACCAGCAGATACCCAATTTACTCCAATGTGGCCTCGCCCTCAGACTCAGACTCTCAGATGCAGCCAGACAGCCTCTTCTACGCCACTGTCAGCTTTAACCAAGACACAGACTCCAGCTCTGCCGCACAACGTCCAGCATCCACCACGTACTCCTCCATTAAAAAACACACGAGGAGATGATGCCACGGCTGCAGTCTCTGTTACGGATGATTTTCACTGAATTTGCCTGAATTTTTGAGCCTGAACTTTGCTCAGTGAGTGAGGCCCGCGCTGCGCCGCGGGGCCTCACTAGCTTCTGAACCCCAGTACGGCCCTGGCTACGCTGTTGGAAGGACATAGGCTACCTATTGTTATTCTTCCACTCTTTCCTTCTCTCTCTATAGGTTGAGGCCACGTCTCGTCATAGACGCTGGTTTAGCTGGCTCAGCCTGGCTGGGGGCGTGGTCAGGGTGGGGTAAAAACCCCTGTTGTATCCATTCGGCAAAGTTAGAATTTAGCTGATAGCCCAGCCCAGGCAGACACGATCGGGGATTTAAGTAACCACCGCTTTTAAACGCACATCTGAGCAGACATTTTGTGTTCTGCTCTAGAACCCCCAAACCTGTCGTTTAGAGCCGCAGCACCGTCTTTTGGTGAGTCAGCCCATGAGATATATGGGCGGTTTTACCCCACTCGACCATTTTGTGGGCGTTCCCAGACATGCGGACTCTCTCTATGAGGCACTAATAGATATACTATATACAATAATATATGTACTGTACCTGTATTATGTTGGAGTGGATGTCCATTTTTGTTTGTTTTTAGTTTTAGTTTATATTATTATTATTATTGTTGTTGTTGTTGTTGTTGTTGTTGTTGTTGTTATTATTATTATTAATAATAATAATAATAATAATATTATTCCCCCGAGTGTGTATATACTGGTAATATGTACAAATAGTACACAGCTGGAAAAGGAAAAAGCAAACAATTATAATATATTGTATCTTTGTTGTTGATGGAAACAAAATAAAAATTAAGTAAAAAAAACACACATGATGATGCCGCTGCAGTCTCTGTTACAGATGATTTTCACTGTGTTTGATGATGCTACCTTTCCTTCCTTCCTTTAGTCACAATGTGGAACTTTCTGCTGAACAGCAGCAATAGCGCCCTCTGCCACAAGTGGTAATTGCAGATGCTGATAAATGCTACAGTTCCCTGTTTATATGTTCAGATAGCCTTATTTTACTGTTTCTGCTTGTACTCTCTGCGTTGTTAATCTTTCTGCAGTGTTTAAAACTGGTCATGGAAAAAATAGCTCCCAATATCCCAAAATGTTGTTGTTGACTTGTTTTTATTGAAACAACTCGCTAATGGTGCCGTTTATCAAGCTATAGAAAGGGATAAACACATTCACTTCCTATATGTTCTTCACAATAAAAGTGTCCCATTAGTTTGTCAACGGAAAGCTTTTACTGCAGGAAAGCGTACCACACTTAGGGGATTTTATAAGCTACAGGGGAAAAAGGCCTTCTGAACAAGAACAAATCACATGAGGAGTTTTACACTGCAAAATGAGATATTCACTCTTAAAAGACGTGTGACACCACTGGGGCAAAATGATTACTTCCATGAAATTAAAACTTGCCACTATTAGCTTATATTACAGTATTAGCTATATTATTAGCTAAATAATTTGCAAAATCTCAACATTAAAGAGGATATAGTCATCTGTGTTATTAAATATTGAGCAATGAACATCACCTAATAATTCCACGAGTAAGGACTAAATACAATCTAGCTTTTAATTGTTAAATTTTTATACTTTTTCTATCTTTGTGCGGTTATATGCTGCTTGTTAAAGCACTTTGTAACAAAACAACTGGTATGCAATGTATTTCACTTTATTTGATTGACAAGGATGACATAGCACAACAATGCCATGATACCCCTTAAACTCTCCTCCTGCTCTGGTCGAAACAATATTTTCCAGATTTACTGTATTTTCAGCAGTCGTTTTAACCTGCAAATACCGGATGTGTTTTCACTACATTGGACACAGCTCAGGTCTGCTCACAGATCAAAATTATGTTTTCTATTCATTTCACTAGATCATTTGATACATGTATATCGATTGCCCTGATTAGCTTGGCGGGAGACACTGTGGCATGTTACTGCTCTCTCTTGGTCTGCTTGGCCAGAGACTCCAAGGCAGTGAAGAAGGTATCTGCTTTCTCAGTCTCCTCCAGTTTAGACTTGCCACAGAGGTAAGGAGGAATGAACTCCATGGGGTCTGTGGTGCCCAAAACCCAGTTGTAGGTGCTGAAATAGGAACAACAATTTGGTTCATGAGGGGATGCTATAACTCTAACTAAATATCAGAATCAAAATCACTTCATTCACCATTCGAAGTAAATGTAGCCTACAGGAATGTGTCTTGTCATGGCACTGATATAGCCTGATCATTTACAAATGTCACGGGACACAGAGAGACACACACACACACACACACGCGCACACACACACACACACACACACACACACACACACACACACACACACACACACACACACACACACACACACACACACACACACACAAGCAGGCTCGAGGAATGTCTCGTTGACATGTTACTTTTGTCTTGAAAATCTGCCATGAAGCCAAATTGTTGCTGTAATCAGCATAAAATATATATCATATAAAATATGATGATTTGATATGAGGTGCCATTTTCAAATTGACTTGTCACTCAGTGTGCCCAAGGTGTTTTTTAGCTGGAGGATTTGACCTTGTCTGTTCTCATCTGCTCTCTGCTGCTTTGGAATGCATGATGGAACGCGAGGAGGCTAACCAATCAGAGGCAGAGTAGCGTGGGTCACTACGTAAATATCCTAAATGACAGGCCGCACAACTGCAAATGGCTGTGAAATACATGTAGGTAATTTGGCATTTCAACATTTCTACAAAATAAATCTCAATTGCGCACTTATTGCTACAGTCGTGAAGTGAAACCCGCGGCCTAGGTTGCTGGACGCCTGCTGCAGGCGAATTAAAAAGGTAAAATAAATGTACAGGACATTTTCTGGGTGACGTTGGTGCAGAGACATACAGTTTTAACCATTTGACTGAACCTACACATGCAGCTCTCATCCTCCCAGATGGCTTCACTCACCTGACGGTGCTCCATCCAGAATCTGGTGTGAAGGACATGAAGGTCATGGGGATACAGCCAGTCTCACTGAAGACGGTCTGGTACATGCCTGCAGACAGGGAGCACGGGTCACATGGAGCATCCAACCACACGTAAGGCTCCAAATATTATTACGAGTGGCATTTCCTCCTCCTCGCTGAAGCAACATGCGATACATCACACACAACAACAACTTCGTCCTATTAGACACAGAAATCACAGCAGCAAATAAGTCTCTAAAATTATGTTCCAAACAGTATTCATATAACTGAGGTGATGGGGACAGGCATTAGTACACGAGTACAATATTAGGCAACAGTATAAACATGTTATGAGTCATGACATGTCATGTCATATCATGTCATGTCATGTCATGTCATGTCATGTCATGTCATGTCATGTGTTTGGGGTAATTATTAAAAAAAAATTAACCCTTCTCACATTGTACTAGCCTAGTGATAGTATGGCACTTTCATCATCAGCTTGAGTGGCTGCTCTGAGATATGATCTCAGAGCAGCCACTCAAGCTAATTGGTGTAGCCTATCAGTTTTTGAACATGCCAAAGTGCATTATCTTGCCATGACTTGACTTTAAAATGCTGATCTTAATCTTAATCTTAATTATAGCACTCTCATCATCATCAGGTCAAGGCAAGTTTATCTAAAGCACCTTTCATACTCAAAGGCGCCACCTGTGTGGCCCGCGATGGAATTGCAAAAAAAAAGAAAAAATTACAGTGCACCTGAACGCCACATGCAAGATACCCGCTGAATAAGTGTCCAAATGTTCATGTCATTCTGGCCAATACTCCACTTCTGTTATAGCATTTCAGTCTGGAATATGGAATATCTTTCAATAATCTTTATGACTAAAAGGCTAAAAGTAATCTCATGTGTAAGAAATGACTGTTCTACATTGAAGTAGAAATTTAAATAATTAACTCATTGGTTTTGGATTTATTTAGCTTCAAGAGTGCATTTTTGTTTGTGTGACCCTCAACACAGGCTTTGAGAATCCCGGGCCACTTACTGATACTTATGCTTAAATTAACCCACTCATATTCTGGTTTATTTCAAGAAAAAATTTTTGGCTAGTGGAAATTCTAATTGGCTGGTAACTTTAAAATCTAGCAGCCATATTGGCAGGTGGTCAAAAAAGTTAATTTCAAGCCCTGAGAGCAGGTGGTGACATAGGAGTGAGTGAGAAAAGGATCAAATATTGGTGGTTAAGACTGAATAATGACATCACAACTGTTAATTTAAAATGAGTTATTCCTCTAAACCTGGCTTCAAATGCCCCAAATTTTTTGCGCTGGCGCCGTTCGGCCCTCAGCAAAACCTGGTAGCCAGGACATTTTTTGTGGCCCTCTCTATCATCAAAGTTGCCCGCAGCCCATCCATGGGTTACGGCATGACAATATTTGTTCGGCCCCCGGCAACAATCTGGGTTTCTCATGTGGCCCCCCATGAAAAATAGTTGCCCACCCCTGCTATAAGACATTTGTATTTTGGGAGAAGATACGGTAAATAAAAAAGGGAGATAGTGTATAAGAAGAGAGAAGAAAAAAAATTAACAATCAAGTTGTATAGGCAGTGCAGAACAAAAACTAATTAGTGGAATTTGTAGGCATAGCTGGATTGGTGTAGTTTCATGTCAGACTTCTTTTGGGCCTTTCAAAGCTTAAAATGTTGACTGTCCATTACAGCGCCCCCATCAGGGTGAATCTTTTAAAAGTCGGAACAAATGCATCATCTCTCAAGTTCTGTGTTTGTTCATCATCTCAAGTTTTGTGAAAATAAGACTTTCATCATGCGGGAGCTTCATATGATAGGCTGCCTTACCGTTGGGTGGCAGCATTCCATACCAAGTGTTAACTACCACACCCATTCCCCAGGAGGAGAGGGAGCCCATGACCACTTGGCCCATCAACCGAGCATCAGCAGGAACTTGCATGGGGATGAAGGTGGCGTCCAGCTTCTTCTTCTTGCAGGAGAGTTTGCTCCAGTCAATCTCATAATAGACTTTCTGAAGGGAGGGAGCAGGTAGGGAGCAGGTAGGGAGCAGGGGAACAGAGAGCAAACTTTAACGCTAATTGTTCATATCTTTGACGACTATGTTTAAAGTTTGAATAGTATTTGAAGTCCGAATGCGTAGTAACTTCCACTTTATTTCCATTTATACTGTGTTGTTAAGTATTGTCTTTATTTTTATTGTTTGGATTATATTGTCTTTTTTTTTGTATGTGAACCTGTAGGATTTAGCATTTATAAGCTGGGAGACAATTCTGAATGAATTATCTGCTTCTATCAGTGTCAATTGATGAATGAACTCAAAAATACCACTTCACCCAAGCAATTGGAATTTGAATAAAAACAAAAACGACTAGGAAAGAGAATTTAAATTTTATGAAGTTCAATGAAATGAAATTCAATTCAATTCTGTTAAATTCAATGTTGTGTCTTACCCTACCACATATTTGACTGAATATCATAAAATGTTAAATGCAGAACATGTAATGGTCATACATACATACATTATGATTGAATGTATTTGTTTAACGGCCTTTTGTTTGATTCGTAATGTGTGATTTACGTTTTGCGAATCGAGACAAACTCTCTTAGAAGTAGAATTCAATGGAATTCAGTTCTGTTTCTCCTTCATTTCTGTCATTCTAGGTCTGTCTCCTTACAGCTAGGTGACATTCCAATTTCAATTCCAACTACAATTGAGTTGACATTTCTTATGTATTCTGAATTGAAATTCATGAGTGGCAACACTTGCTTCTATTGCTCTTTAGTGCATTGTTAGACGCACAGAATGTATAGCTCTGGAGCGCTGACATCATTCACATCACCTTTACACGATTGTAACTAGTTTAAATGGAGGGGTTAGAGATGCTGATCAGATGCAGAGAAAACAGCTGGGGACAAAGTGAAATTTGAATGAAATAATCTGTCAGCTGTTAGAGGAGTCACACCCAACCTGCTATTCTTATATTGTAAGAACTGTATTTCAAACTGTCAAACCGTATTCGTAATCCGTAGCTTTTGTTTTAAACCTGCATGCCAGCTCACTCATGTTCCCTGTCATTCAGTGAAGTCTACAAAACTGAACTGGTATCCATAGTTGTTTCTGTGTGTGTGTGTGTGTGTGTGTGTGTGTGTGTGTGTGTGTGTGTGTGTGTGTGTGTGTGTGTGTGTGTGTGTGTGTGTGTGTGTGTGTGTGTGTGTGTTAGTGTGTGTGTGTGTGTGTGTGTGTGTGTGTGTGTGTGTGTGTGTGTGTGTGTACACTGTATGTGTGTGTGTGTGTGTGTGTGTGTGTGTGTGTGTGTGTGTGTGTGTGTGTGTGTGTGTGTGTGTGTGTGTGTGTGTGTGTGTGTGCGTGCGCATGCGCGTGCGTGCGTACTGTGTGCAGTAGTACCTGGTTGTAAAGCATCAGCTGGTCCATATGAAGAGAGGTTCCATTGCCCATCCCCATGCTTCTGACACGCACCCTCTGACTAAAAGCATCATAGTGAATTTCTCCATTGAACATGACGTGGCCATTGGCCGAATTCTGAGAGGGAATGAGAGAGAGAGACAGAGAGAGAGAGAGAGAGAGAGAGAGAGAGAGAGAGAGAGAGAGAGAGAGAGAGAGAGAGAGAAATCAAAGTCAAAGTTGAATAAAAAAGAATAAATAAAAAATAGAAATAAAGGATGATACAAGAGATACACAGATACTGTACAACAGAGATATAACTAAAAACAGAATTTTACATAAAAGTTTGTGTGCCAAACCGGATGAATGCCCGAGGCAATACAAGTTGTCCCCTAAAACAGTAATGAATAAATAAATAAATAAATAAATACCGTAAATAAATAAATAGATAGATAGATAGATAGATAGATAGATAGATAGATAGATAGATAGATAGATACATAGATAGATAGATAGATAGATAGATAGATAGATAGATAGATAGATAGATAGATAGATAGATAGATAGATAGATAGATAGATACATAAATAAATAAATATAAACGTGTGATTAAGAGGGAACTTAAATCATGAAAAGATGATGAAAAGGTGGAGGACAGAGGAAATGTGACAAACATATATTTTGGAGGATATTTCATCTGGCCATACTCACCAGAGAGAAGCCTCCACTCATCAGAGGTGGAGTAACTGTGGTAGAGGAGGTCAAAAGTATTAACAAACCAGCTCTGCATGGCAGATCTCACATGAATATGGGTCCAAAACAGCTAAAACGATTCTATATTAGGTGTTGCATGTGTGTGTGGAGGGGGACGGGGGGACGGGACAACTATGGAATATTGCATAAAGTCCTTTGTTAAAATTTGCTTGAGATACTGAATGTTGAATTTGAGGTAATGTCAAGATAGACACAAATATTTGTATGCTTAGGTCAGGGGAAAATAATCAGTCTAAAACCCAGTACCAAAGATGACCGAAAGTCATATTTTGATTACATTTACCACCAAATTCAAGCTTTGGGACACATCAATATGAACCCAGTTACTGGCACCAGTACTACCATGTCCAGTCCCACTAATTCTCCCAATCCCAGCGTCCCCAGTCACTCACCGCAGGGTTTGGGACTCTGGGCTGTAGAACCCACCAGCACCAGGCTGAGGCAGGCCAGCAGGCTGAAGAAGTTCATGTTTTGAGAAGCTGTGGGAGAACCTTTAGAACCCGGGGCAGGAGAAGCTGAGAGCGCTCTGACCTCCGGGAGTCACACATGCCTCCTTATATACAGTACCTGCTCACAGCTGGCCGGCTCACATGAGGGGCTTCCACAGAGCAAACATCACCAAACACTTGACAGCTCTGCTGCCGATAGATAGGGCAGTGTGGAAAAGTTGATATGACAATGGTGATAAGGTTATGCAATCAATCTGTCACATGGCTTTTTCTTGTTTGGACACAGGCTCATCAGATTATTACACTAGATATTACACTCATAATTTGTGATGCACACACGTGTTTGCTTGTGTGTGTGTGTGTGTGTGTGTGTGTGTGTGTGTGTGTGTGTGTGTGTGTGTGTGTGTGTGTGTAACCTGCGTTGTGTTGACAGCACTGGCAGCGACCCATGTTAAGGGCTTGCCCAGGGGTGGAGCGGGATTCGATCCGCCGACCTCCCGCTTCCATAGCGCACACGCTAACCACTATGCCAAGAGAGCTAGCTCCCTTTGGCGGAGCTGATTGATGGGCCTGTATACTGGGGAGTGAGTTTAACCAACCCAGTCACTACCACTCGGGACTCACAATCATTTGGTCAGACAGACAGACAGACAGACAGACAGACAGACAGACACTGCCAACCCACCTAGGCGCCATTGTGCAACTGTGGGCCATCGGCTCATACTACATCACAACTGCCTGAGTGACATCACAGTTGAGCAAATTGTGTGCCGCACCAACTTTTGCCCATTTATATTAGTTAGTATAAGATCACAAATGCATTCAACACACACAAACACACACACACACACACACACACACACACACGCACACACACACGCACGCACGCACGCACGCACTCACGCACGCACACACACACACACACACACACACAGACAATACCTTGACTGAGTGCAATAAATCTGTAGTATTGCCATTTGCACATTGCTGCTGCACAACCTGCCCTGAAGTGCGGTGCTATTCTATAGTCCACCGCCGCCATTGTTTGCCTTATTTAGCGTTTGCCTCATTTGCCTTATTTACACACATAAGTATTACTATTGTCGTATTGTGACGTACTGTACGTCCTACTGTACTTCCACTTGTGTTGTAATGGAGCCCCTGGCATACGTGTGTACTTGTACAGCAGAGTGACAAGCGAGGGAATATCGCTGCTCCGGGGATTCAAAGCCATATCTCCAGCTGCCTGCTTCTCACCATAGCTACTGTCAACAACACACTGCTTATATGCTCTTCATGGCCACTTATACAATGAAAGCTTACATCACTGTTACTTCTGCTACAACTGAATACTGTATCTATACTATGCTGCTGAGTCTGTTACTGTACTCTATTTTGTGTTGCATCATGTATGTTTTTCATATTGGTGTGGGGGGGGGGGGGACTTACATTATGAAATTAATAGTATTAAATGACTCAACAAATTGAGCGTGGCGTTAGTTCTGGCAGGCCATGAAGGCAAGCTCGGCTCACAAGCCCCGCCCACACGGCTCACAAGCCCCGCCCACATCTGCTGATGGATCAACTGATTGTTGTTTAAAGTTGTTTAAAGTATAAAATATTTTCGTTGAACTATGAAGCTTTTGCAAAAAAAAAAAAACCTGGGGGTCCCCGGACCCCCATTTGAGAACCACTGCGTGTAGGGGCAGTGTGGACAACAGGTGCAAACAAAGTGTAAATCCATGCAAAACGGCCTAATGTAGACATGGCCAACAAGTTTACATGACATGTAAAGTGAGGGAATAGAGCTGCACCAGAGACTCAAACCCCACATGTGTGCCTGCCTGCACACACATCCCCAGAAACAGAAGCACTTTTAGAATTATACATACTGTCTTTTGCTGGGGTTGGTGTGATTTTAATACATATTGGGCCTAACTGTCTTGCCTTGTCTTGTCTCTTCTTGCCTGTTTGTTTGTACAGTATGATACTGACCTGAACAAAATGAATTTCCCTCGTGGAAAATAAAGAACATCCAATCTAAATCTACCACTGCCTCCATCCAGCCACCAGCCATAATGCTGGATTTTTGGGAGTCGGGGTGGGGGGGGGGTGGCAGTTGGGAAGAAGCTGTTCTTATCAGCGAAAGGCACAGAAAGGATTGTCATCGCATTTCATGTCATTCAGATAAAGGAGGATGTCATTTGAAAAATAGTGCTAAATCGCTTTCCTTTTGAAGCATTCAGAGACCCGGAGGCGTTTGAATATAGAGGACAGGAGGGACGACCGGTTCCCATCTCTTGCCCGTATGACTCGGGTTATGAAGATATAAAGTATTTAAAAGGGGGCATCCAGCAATGACAGAATGGCACATGAGTCTCTCTCCTCCCTTTCTCTCTCGGTTTCTCTCTCAGCATAAAAAGACACACATCCTCATTGTAAAATACCAAGCAAAAGCTTCTAATGATGAGAGGAATCATGCTCCAGCTGCACAGAGAGAGAGAGAGAGAGAGAG
>NC_139646.1:4674295-4676795 GCF_964638095.1 Poromitra crassiceps
TGTCTAATAAGCAGAAGATAAAGAATTAACTAATAACTAATAAAACCTAGCCTAAAGGTTAGGTGCATTTGGATTTTACATAATATTTGACATGAGCCAAAAAAAATATTATTCCACCTATTTTAGAGGGCAAGTCTTAAGACTATCACCAAATGGTAAATCGTATCTACATTGATTGGCGTGACACTTGACCAATGACGAAGGGACAGTGAGTCCGAGGAGGAGGAGCCACATCTCCGGCGCAGCGGAGGCTGGGTGTCGCCTGACCGGATGATGACAGAAGTTTAGTCTAGTGTAGTTTTGACACGCGATGATCCATGAATTGATCTCGCAGGGTGCTTTGATCGAGACTCTTGACTCTGACTGCCACTTTTGCTTCATGAAATAGACTCGCAGGCAGCGACCGAGACTGGTTGTGGATCCCATCTGGGAAGTTTTGGTTTGCTGGAAAAGGGAAGCGCAGAGCAGAGCAGAGCGACCCGTTGGTTGTCTCTTGACCGGGAGGAGAGCAGGGAAGAGCCCGCTGGGCCGAGCGAGGTGCCGCTATGGGGAACCGGGGGATGGAAGACCTCATTCCCCTCATCAACAAGCTCCAGGACGCCTTCAGCTCCATCGGCCAGAGCTGCAACTTGGACCTGCCACAGATAGCAGTGGTCGGCGGCCAGAGCGCAGGAAAGAGCTCCGTCTTGGAGAATTTCGTTGGAAGGTTGTACTGGCTAGTTGAATTTACCGAGATGACACACGATGAATGTGAAACGCATTGCTGACAGTATAGTTTTTGTGTGTCGCTTCTCTCTTTTCATGCAAACTGCGCCGACTCTTGCGTAAAAGTCGCCAACTAAGCACTTGGTTACGCGCTCTCTCTGCTTCGTAGGCTACCCGTGCCGTACCGTTTTTCCCAACGGTTTTTTTCCCATTCTGGACTGGAGCTGGGCTATTCACGAACAGCAATTACGCATGTTACGCAAACAGCTGTGACAGAGGGGCAAGGGGAAGTAATGATCCGTGATGTGGTGTGGTTTGCAGGCTATGATCAACGACAGAGATTAAAAACCCTGCCCTGATTTAGCCGATTTTATTTATTTATGTATTTATTTATCTATTTATTTATCTATTTATTAAGCTTATTTCAAAGGAGAACCAGTGTTCTGCTCATTTGACTGCATGGCGTTGTCTTATTAGTGAGCCAAGTAAACCACATTTACATAGAGATCCCCACCCATAATAATAATCCATACAGCTCGGGGGGTAGTACGCTAACTTCCCTTACTTTACTTTACTTTACTTACTTTACTACTTTACTTTTTCTGTTATGTTATGTTATGTTATGTTACTATTATGCCCTAGTGCCATATAGGCCTAAATGTTTTTGACTGACATACTATGTACAGCACTCTGTGCATTCGTGCTGGGAGGGGTGCTTTAGAAATAAACTTTTACTTACTTAGGCTACTTACTTATTTACAGTAATATTGTTTATAGAAAGTGGTGTTCAGCCACTGCTTAATGTTACTCATTATAGGTCCTGTCAAACATTTACAGCTTCTCTTGAGAAAGAAAGAGTTGGGCTGTAAACACGTCTTTATAGGTTCCGCATTACATACGTCTTGTCAGCTGCACTCAGGTCAAGGTTCTACTTCTATGGGCAGGGTACAAGAAGTTTGTTGTCTGGTTTGCTAAAGTCATTTCTGGGTAAATTAATTATACGACAATTTTAAGGCCATGGGACTTTGCATTTAGCATACTATTGCCAACGTTTGAATTTGATCATTGAGTTATAAGGAATGTGAATGAGCACAGGCTGTTATGAAGAATCATACCAAAACAGCCGCAACATCAATAGTTTGTGCTCTCTCCTCCTCTGATGTACAGTATAACAATATGGGAAAAAGTCAAATTGAGAGATGAGATCTGGAGCAAGCAGTCAATTTTAGCAAATTTAATAGGTGCAACAAATCATGACTGACGTTTCGACACTAAACGTGTCTTCCTCAGAGTCAGTGTTTGACTCTGAGGAAGACACGTTTAGTGTCGAAACGTCAGTCATGATTTGTTGCACCTATTAAATTTGCTAAAATTGACTGTTTGCTCCAGATCTCATCTCTCAATTTGAATCATTTGTCCCTGGTCTGAGAGGCACCAGTCTCCAATGTTCGTCGGCTGAGGCGCGGATTTTCCCTTCATGGGAAAAAGTCAATTTGCCGTTTTGTTTTGCAGTTAAAACATGGTAGTAACACAAAGCTTGGAGCGATATTTAATGGAGCTCTAACCGGTCTCAGTGAGCTGAGACCCGGCTGGTCCATTCAGGCTCGGCTGCCAGAGGACGTCTTAGAAAACAAGCTGGTCCTTTCAGGGCCTTGCTGCTGCTGGAGGCTGAGCCCAGAGAGCTGTGGCAGCATGTGTCTACTGTGTTCTGGCTGTAAGGGAAGTTAGCCCACGTTAGCCTGAAATCTAATGCATTTTAAATGCTTTCATTTCATGTCTAAGTGACAGGGAATGT
>NC_139646.1:4681795-4689295 GCF_964638095.1 Poromitra crassiceps
CGCATCACTGGATCCAACAAGGGCATCTCCGCCGTCCCCATCAACCTCCGGGTCTACTCCCCTAACGGTAATGCACACACGCACACACGCATACGCACACACGTCACGCGCACACAAACAAAGGGTTTATGGTTGTGGCTAAAAATGGTAATCCAGGTTATTTTCGAAGTTATTAGTCTGTTAGATTATTATTTAGGGATTATTTAGTCCAGATGAGTTGAGGACCAAAATTATTTGACTGCATGATCTTTCTATGACGTCCTATTCAACGCTGAATATTTTCAACTACAGTTGGATGTTAACAATGAAATGAATTGTTTTCAATATTTTCAAATCAATAATAGTCTGTGATTATTAGCTGTGCAAACTACAATCTCAATATATGATAATGCACAATTAATTGAGCAGCCAATACTTGTGTGTATTTATTTATGTACCCAAATGCAATTTATGCGAAACATACACAATCTGTACACACTCACTCACTTCTTCTACCCCCCCCCCTCCCGCCTTGACTCAGTGATGAACCTGACCCTCATCGACCTGCCGGGGATGACCAAGATAGCCGTTGGGGACCAGCCGGTGGACATCGAGCAGCAGATCAGAGACATGCTGATGCAGTTCATCACTAAGGAGAGCTGCCTGATCCTGGCTGTCACACCGGCCAACACCGACCTGGCCAACTCTGACGCCCTCAAGATCTCTAAGGAGGTGGACCCTCAGGGTAGGCCCGGGAAAAGTGTGCATGCGTGCACGTGTGTGTGTGTGTGTGTGTGTGTGTGTGTGTGTGTTTTAGTTGAGGTGTGTGGGCAGGGCCGCCGCACCCTATACGCAGAGTATGCAGACTGCATAGGGCATCATGTGCTCTTAAGGGCCTGAAAAAAAAAAAAAAAAAAAAAGAATTTGGTGCCCGCAGTCAGGCCACTCACTGAACAGCAGGCCAGGCGCCGCCTACTGGTTTACTAGTGGTTTTATTACTTTATTCAGGGTTAAAGTGCGTGCATCTCATTGTAAAATTGGACTCGGCCCAAATTGGGCTTCAAACGGCCCAAATTGGTCTTCAAACGGCCCAAATCTGGCTTCAACCGGCCCAAATCTGGCTTCAACTGGCCCAAATCTGGCTTCAAACGACCCAAATCTGGCTTCAAACGGCCCAAATTGGGCTTCAAACGGCCCAAATTTTTCAGGCGCCGGCACGCACATCGGCCCGTATCGGCCTGGCCTGCTTGGTATCTAATGCCCGGCCTGAATTATGATCCCAGGAAATATAGTAAATTAACTGTATGAATAAGTATTCGGTTTTAGGATTGCAGTTGTGTATTTTGCGGGGGGGGGGGGGGGGGGCACCACAAAACAATTACGCTTAGGGCACCCAAATGGCCAGCAGCGGCCCTGTGTGTGGGTGTGCATGGGATCGTGTTGTTTTGGCATTATTTATTTGCATCTTTTTAATTACTTTTACTGTTGACGTTTCTTTACTTCTGATCCTACCTTGCTCTGATTTTGTAGAATCTAATTTGGTACAATCTAAGCTAATGTAATGCCTGTTCCTTCTATTCATCTTTGCCTTGGCACTGTATCGTCTGAGCTGGCTCATCAGCATGATTAACAGTTGTATGATGAAAAGCTTCCCTTGCAGCATGACATTATTTAATGAGGATGACTAAAAGTATCATTAAAAAGAGGAAGAATTAGCCAGAAGTGATGCAGGAGGATCATTAATTGGGAGGCATTTAGCAAACTCATTGGGAACATAATACCCATTTCAAGAGATCAAAATCAAATATAAGTTATCAGACGGTAACTGCTTTTGCTGCTGCCTAAGACAGTGCTGCAGTTATACAATTGCCACATCAGTGTGAATGCATAGATAGACTATGCATACTCATAGTGTGAACGCAGGCAATTTGTTCTGCCTACTTAACCATACTGTAATTTGCTTTATATATTAATGTCATGCTTGACAGAAGTGGGTCTACACTTTCTTCCTCAGCTGCATTGCTAGCAGATGAGCCCTCATTTTTATGATCTATTAAACAGTGTGTTCTGCAGCCTACACAGATGTTCAAAAAAGTCAAGAAACTTTTAGAAACTACTAATAGACTACTAATAAGATGGATTTATTCATAATTCAGAGTCATGTTGTTGATTGATCTGTGAAAATGGTCAAAATCCTATCTCCAATAGGGCTGGGTATCACCACTGATATCCTGATTCGATACGATTCCGATCCGATTTGCGATTTGATACGATACGATTCAATATCGATATTTCAGTTGCAATACCAATTTTGCTCGGATATGGAAGAGATTCTCAATAAAGAACTAATGCTGTAAATTGTACAAGGAGCCCCTCTAACCTGGTGCATTATTACAAATATTAATGTTTACAGATGTTTATGAGACCTCATCGCGCTAAGAACCAAACCACGCAAGTCTAACGGGGGTTAAAGCTTCAACCATCCACAGGAAAAGGCATTGTATTCAAAGATCGATATTGGGATTTATGAATCGATATCAGTTTTTCAAATGAATATCGATTCGATATTGATATATTGATTTTTTTTTTTAACCAAGCCCTAATGTCAAACTTGTTTAAACATGTTAGCATGGAAAATAACCGCTGTCTCCAGGCTTACGGACTATCGGTGTGATCACCAAGCTGGACCTGATGGACGAGGGGACGGACGCACGGGACATCCTGGAGAACAAACTACTGCCGCTCCGCAGGGGTGAGACCGAGGACAGAGGGACCGCACATTATTTGTCATATCTTACCAGCTGGAAAAATGTCTGTCTTGCCCTGTGTAGCAGTGGCTGGGGGGGGGGGGGGGGTCATTGCTACACATTGACGTGTGAATGTTCTTCTGCTGTGCTTCTGTACTGTAGGTTACATCGGGGTGGTGAACCGCAGTCAGAAGGACATCGATGGGAGGAAAGACATCGGTGCTGCTCTGGCTGCAGAGAGGAAGTTCTTCCTCTCCCACCCAGGATACAGACACATGGCTGAACGCATGGGCACCCCACACCTGCAGAAGGCACTCAACCAGGTAACACACATACTCCATCACATACCACACACACGCACACACACACACACACACACACACACACACACACACACACACACACACACACACACACACACACACACACACACATTTTAGTTTGATTTTCAAACGAAAATGCAAGGCTGGAAATATTCCCTCTGGGAATACAAACTGGGGTTGCTTCAAAATGCTCTCTTGACATTTGAAATATGTTGCACTTCATGGTGAATTACAAATGTAAGCCATTGAATAAGTGAGTGCACAAGTTTGTTTTAAAGGTCCCAATTCGTGCAGCTGTAACCTCTTAAAAACATGTGTCTCTGGTCCATAAAACATGATTCTGGATTAATTTGTCGAAAATATAGCAACCCCGTTTGTTGTGACGGAGTTCTCACTTCCTCATCTCGTCGCTTCCCAAGAACGGTCTGTTTCTATAATATATTCAGAACTAACAGTTCCCATTGGCCACTGAGGGAGAGCCCGCCCCAGGCTCCCAGCGGCCAATCAGATTAGCGTCTGTGGACCAGCACGCTAGGTTGCGAGTTATCGTTAACTTAACGGTTACTACGCTAAAGAGGACATCTCAAAATGCCTAGACTTACCGAATGCACTTCTGCAGTTGCTGGATCACGTACAGTTGGCGTAGCTCCAGCTAGAAGTGTTAATTTTGTGGCTATAGACAAAATGGTGCAGGTAGCTTGTGTGAGAGAGACCCGCGCAGTATGCGTGAGGAAGCTCGTGACGTCCCAAATCCCCTCTGGGCAAACGAAGCGTTTGGGGGTGTGGCTTGGAGGAGACTGCAGGGGGAAGCTGGATAGGGACAAATCCAACTGTGGCAGTTCTGAGGTTGTGACCACTCATTACAGGGAGGGATGACAGCAGTATATATGCATTTACAAGTAAAAACAGCTTTTGCACGGAATGGGACCTTTAAATTGAACACAAAGTACCTGATTCTGTTCATTAATCAGCATTGGAAATGGGTAGGGTGATACATTTCGGAGAAAAGTTTCTATTTATTCTTTGTTAATTTTTTTGCGAGTAATATTTTGTCTGTTTTTAGCAGGTAAGCAAAAAAGCTAGTTCCGCACCCTGTTTGCAGATTTTCCTCTTTTAGTTGTGTACACTAGTTGTACCTCTTTTGATTTTTATGCACAACAATCAAACTCTTTTATCTCCTGAGATTTGGATCTTTCTCCGTTTCTCTTTTGTTTCTCCCCCAGCAACTTACCAACCACATCCGGGACACGTTGCCCGGGTTACGCAGTAAGCTCCAGAGCCAGATGCTGTCACTGGAGAAGGAGGTGGAGGAATACAAGAACTTCCGTCCTGACGACCCCACGCGCAAGACCAAGGCCCTGCTCCAGTCAGTTCTTTTCTCTTTAAGACCAAGGCCCTGCTCCAGTCAGTTCTTTTCTATTTAAGACCAAGGCCCTGCTCCAGTTAGTTCTTTTCTCTTTAAGACCAAGGCCCTGCTCCAGTCAGTTATTTTCTATTTAAGACCAAGGCCCTGCTCCAGTCAGTTATTTTCTATTTAAGACCAAGGCCCTGCTCCAGTCAGTTATTTTCTATTTAAGACCAAGGCCCTGCTCCAGTCAGTTCTTTTCTCTTTAAGACCAAGGCCCTGCTCCAGTCAGTTCTTTTCTCTTTAAGACCAAGGCCCTGCTCCAGTTAGTTATTTTCTCTTTAAGACCAAGGCCCTGCTCCAGTCAGTTCTTTTCTCTTTAAGACCAAGGCCCTGCTCCAGTCAGTTCTTTTCTCTTTAAGACCAAGGCCCTGCTCCAGTTAGTTCTTTTCTATTTAAGACCAAGGCCCTGCTCCAGTCAGTTATTTTCTCTTTAAGACCAAGGCCCTGCTCCAGTCAGTTCTTTTCTATTTAAGACCAAGGCCCTGCTCCAGTCAGTTCTTTTCTATTTAAGACCAAGGCCCTGCTCCAGTCAGTTCTTTTCTCTTTAAGACCAAGGCCCTGCTCCAGTTAGTTCTTTTCTATTTAAGACCAAGGCCCTGCTCCAGTCAGTTATTTTCTCTTTAAGACCAAGGCCCTGCTCCAGTCAGTTCTTTTCTCTTTAAGACCAAGGCCCTGCTCCAGTCAGTTCTTTTCTATTTAAGACCAAGGCCCTGCTCCAGTCAGTTCTTTTCTCTTTAAGACCAAGGCCCTGCTCCAGTCAGTTCTTTTCTCTTTAAGACCAAGGCCCTGCTCCAGTTAGTTCTTTTCTCTTTAAGACCAAGGCCCTGCTCCAGTCAGTTCTTTTCTATTTAAGACCAAGGCCCTGCTCCAGTCAGTTCTTTTCTCTTTAAGACCAAGGCCCTGCTCCAGTCAGTTCTTTTCTCTTTAAGACCAAGGCCCTGCTCCAGTTAGTTCTTTTCTCTTTAAGACCAAGGCCCTGCTCCAGTCAGTTCTTTTCTATTTAAGACCAAGGCCCTGCTCCAGTCAGTTCTTTTCTCTTTAAGACCAAGGCCCTGCTCCAGTCAGTTCTTTTCTCTTTAAGACCAAGGCCCTGCTCCAGTCAGTTCTTTTCTATTTAAGACCAAGGCCCTGCTCCAGTCAGTTCTTTTCTATTTAAGACCAAGGCCCTGCTCCAGTCAGTTCTTTTCTCTTTAAGACCAAGGCCCTGCTCCAGTCAGTTCTTTTCTCTTTAAGACCAAGGCCCTGCTCCAGTCAGTTCTTTTCTATTTAAGACCAAGGCCCTGCTCCAGTCAGTTCTTTTCTCTTTAAGACCAAGGCCCTGCTCCAGTTAGTTCTTTTCTATTTAAGACCAAGGCCCTGCTCCAGTTAGTTCTTTTCTCTTTAAGACCAAGGCCCTGCTCCAGTCAGTTCTTTTCTCTTTAAGACCAAGGCCCTGCTCCAGTTAGTTCTTTTCTATTTTCGTTTTGATTCGCCTGTGTGTTTTTTAAATGTTGTATGTTTTCTCTCTCGTAAAAAAAAACTCTCGTAACGGACAAGCCCGTCTTTTATTGTCACACGAACACCACAACACATGCATGCGGCCACAACACACTCATGCTGGCGGTGGCCGGTGAAAAGTGTCCTCTGCATTTAACCCATCCAGGCATGTCCTTTCCTCCGGGGGGGCAGGCCAGGAGCAGTGGTCGCTTTCTCGTACATCGCCCGGGGACCAACTTCGGATGTTGTCGTCACTGGTCGGATGACGATGACAATCTGATCTTTTGCATGTTTTTAGTGGGGGGGTTATATACAGAGGAACCCCCTGGGGGGGTACAGGGAGAACATGCAAACTCCACACAGAGAGAAAGGCCCTTACGACGAGATAACCCACCTGGGCAGTAGGCACTGAGGATATGGGGGGGAACACAACCACAGCGCCCACAGTGTTCCAGGCGAGAATCGAACTCAGGACCTTCTGACTGTGAGGCGACAACAGTAAACATCATGGAAGTGTCAACACACACGGGGCTCTATCTTCCCAAAAGCGCTAATTTAGCGTTTACGCTCGTTTAACGCCAATGCAAATTTGGGGCGGACACAAGCGCATGCCTGTGATAATTGTACTGGGCATTGGCTGCCCCATGCCAAAGCAGGCGTTTCAGCGCTAAAATGTGGTGATAGATGGCATTACCCTATCGTCAGCAGCGCGCAATTACTTTGCGCTGAGCTTTGAAAAGGACCTCTTACAAGTACCTCTCTGCGCTGGGAGCGCAGCCGCAATCTCCGTGCAGCGCAGTCAGTGGAAAGTGGAATTCCTTTTGGATATGTCATTACACACAGGCCTTGCCACGCCAAGACATCAAATTATGCTGCTAAAATTGGGTATTAGCAGATAATTCAGTGAGGCAATCAACTATAACTCACTGAGAAACTTTTATCACATCACAAAGAGGGAAATGAATTGAGAAAACCTGTTGGACAATGGACATAGGCTATTTACCTTCATAAGCCGGAGGCTCGTTGGCACCACAGACGATCTGTGTCAATAAGCTCTCTCTGTCCTCGCACGAGTGAGTACACTCTATTACGCATGGAGAGAATTACAGCATATTGCATGCCTCGCGCAAACAGCCATTGCGAGACGAGAATCTGATTGGTTTTGATTGACGTAATGCCCAGCCTTGCCTGGCCACGCCTGTGAATAATTCTGGTAGTTAAGACCGCCCAAATCCCGTTTGCTCAGGCATTTTGGGGCGCAGATGATTTTGGCACGGCTCTAATTTGCAGGACATGTTTGAAACAGCTAAAAACAGTGTGATAACTGCTGTGTGCACAATCTGCAGGATGGTGCAGCAGTTTGGTGTGGACTTTGAGAAGTGCATCGAGGGCTCCGGGGACCAGGTGGACACCTCCCACTTGTCTGGTGGAGCCAAGATCAACCGCATCTTCCACGAGCGCTTCCCCTTCGAGCTGGTGAAGGTAAGCAGCCGCTCTGCCTGACACTTTATTATGATCCCTGTAGGATGACACCTCAGAGACCACTTAGAGGCCTCTTAGAAGAAGA
>NC_139646.1:4694295-4739295 GCF_964638095.1 Poromitra crassiceps
AGCAGGCCTGTGAACACGTCTGAGTTAATATCATAACACCTACAGAATCGCCAGGTGAGTCGCCGTTGTAAACAAGAATTTGTTCTTACTGTAATAATGACTTGCCTGGTTAAATCAAGGTTAAATCAATGAAATTAAAATAATAATAATAATAATAATCCCCTGGTCCTCTCAAGCTGGTAGGAAAAGCCTTAGTGCATGCCTCATCAAGCGCTACCCTTACGTCTGAAAGAGTGACTTGCATAATATCTGTGTTTATATATTTATTACGGTTTATTACTGTGGTTTGGTGTAGCTATTTAGGTGTTTGCTTGCAGTGCTGTGTTATGTAGGCCTGCATGTGTATGTGTGTGTGTCCTGTAATCACGGTACCCGCAGCAGTGTGTGTGTGTGTTTTCTGTGTGTGTGTGTGTGTGTGTGTGTGTGTTTTCTGCGTGTGTGTCCACAGCTGACCTCGTACCCTCGACTGAGAGAAGAGACGGAGAGAATTGTCACCACCTACGTCAGAGAGAGAGACAGCAAGACCAAAGACCAGGTGTGTGTCTGTGTGTGTGTGCGCGTGTGTCTGTGTGTGTGTGTGTGTGTGTGTGTGTGTGTGTGCGTGCGTGCGTGCGTGCGCGTGTGTGTGCGCGTGCGCGTGCGTACATGCGTGGAACGTAAGATGTATGTTTTTGTACATTTGCACAGTTTGTACTTCTATGTGGATGACATGCCTGCATGACACGTCTTGTGTCTTGGCTGACAGGTGCTGCTGCTGATCGACATCGAGCTCTCCTACATCAACACTAACCACGAGGACTTCATTGGGTTTGCCAAGTATGAAGAATTGATTTATTTGTTTGTTTATTTATTTAAGAAAAGGGACAATGCACATGAATTAACATGAGCACGTGAGTCCATCATGTAAATCCAGTGCCAGATTTAGCCATACGGGCTAATTTTCATCTGCAGTCCCACTGTTGTCCCATCATTGGTAGAAGCATTCTACAGCTACACACTCCTAGCACCTTGATGGCTGTGTTGCATTATGCTTTATGATGGGTTTGAGAATGTGAATAATGCTTATGTGGGATCCCCCGTCCTGCAGTGCCCAGCAAAGGACCACTGCTAACGCTAACAAGAAGAGAGTCATGCCCAATCAGGTACTGCACACACTCATATCAAACACACACGCCCCTTAAGCTGTGTTCACACCGAGATATTTATTTTTCGCTCTGTCGCTTGATTCAACCCTTTGGAATCGCTCTGTCGCTCTGTTTAAATCGCTCATCAACAGGCACACGAATTGACGGACATGTGGGGGCTATAACGTTACGCAATGTCATGATATTTGTCCACTACGAGCCACCGTCATTGTTTACAAGCTAAAGCCTATCAGCGTGCTCCTAATGCGAGCTCCATACCGGTAGTACAGACTTCACTTCATGTCAGCTGTCAGCCTGTCAATGCGGTTTGTTGCCACACTAATAAACCAGCGGTTTGTTCCAAGCCAGTGTGATCCTTGACTCGCTCTCACACGGCAGCCAATCAGCGTTGAACAGCGAGCGACTGATGCCAGCGTATTTTCGCTCGAGTTGGGATATTTCATCTCGGGCGACGAGCGTATTTTCCCCCTATCGCTCTGTCTCTGCCGCCCAGCGATTTTTCTCCCAGGCGAATATACGCTCAATCGCTCGTTTGCATTGACTTTGTATGTAAACTCGATGCCAGCGAAAAACTTGAATAGGTCGGTGTGAACGCAGCTTTAGCAAAGCCCTCACACCACTGTAGCCTCACAGCAGCTGCTTTCTTCTGCTGTTCGGTTAATTTCCTGTTCTTTCCTGGCCATTGTCTAAAGCCCATATGTCCTGTCATTACTACCCCTCCTTTGCTTCATACGTACATACTCCTGTCTGTACCCCTCTGTCTGTCCTCTGTCTGTACCCCTCTGTCTGTCCTCTGTCTGTACCCCTCTGTCTGTCCTCTTTAGTTCCCTCTCTTTCCCCTCTTCTGTTCCTCCTTTTTGATGGTGCAGGGAGAGATTGTTGTAAGTAACTTGTAAGCACTGGTCACTTCCTCTTTGGCTGGGTGGGGGACTCAACGGTCACTTAGAGAGAAAAAAAAGACATTTGTCTAAAAGTGACAAAGAAGAAGGAAGTGAGAGAGAGATTTACCACCCAGACGATGGCCCCCCCTTTTCACGGGGGCCATTTTGTGTCGAAAAGGCAGGGTAAACACAGGTGCAAGCAAAACACGAATGAGGGTTTCCAAATTCCAATCGTGGGAGTTGGAAACCCTCATTAGTGTTTTGCTTGCACCTAGTGTTTACCCTGCCTTTTCCACACAAAATGGCCCCCGTGAGAAGGGGCTATTGTGTCGGCTTAATGTTCCCTGTGTGTCTGTCCATTCTGTCTCCCTGTCTGTCGGTCTGGCAAGGATGAAGAGAAGGTGATGTTGGTTTCTGTGTCTCCATGTTTGTGGTGTATTTTCAGTAGATGCACTAGGGCTTGATTTGGACTCATTTTGGTTATTTTCAAACCGGGTGGTATTTTCCTGCTTTTTGAAAATAACGAGAATTACTCTTTACTGAATATCTGACTGTGTTGTCGTGCTTTTATTTATGAAGAATAACTTTGGATTTGCATGGCTGCTGTGCTGTTTTTGATTGTGTCTTTCCATATTATTATATCAGATTTGGCTTTTAGCGTTGCACCTGCTTAGTGTCGAAGCACATTGCCATTTTGTTGGGTGTGTAGTCAGCTGCTGAACTCTCTGTGCAGGTGATCCGGAGGGGCTGGCTCACCATCAACATCAGCATCATGAAGGGAGGCTCCAAGGACTACTGGTTTGTTCTGACGGCCGAGTCTCTCTCCTGGTGGAAGGATGAGGAGGTACGAGTGTTTAAGATGAGGAGGTAGGGGTGTTTAAGATGAGGAGGTAGGGGTGTTTAGGATGAGGAGGTACGGGTGTTTAGGATGAGGAGGTACGGGTGTTTAGGATGAGGAGGTAGGGGTGTTTAGGATGAGGAGATACGGGTGTTTAGGATGAGGAGGTACGGGTGTTTAGGATGAGGAGGTAGGGGTGTTTAGGATGAGGAGGTAGGGTGTTTAGGATGAGGAGGTAGGGGTGTTTAGGATGAGGAGGTAGGGGTGTTTAGGATGAGGAGGTAGGGGTGTTTAGGATGAGGAGGTAGGGGTGTTTAGGATGAGGAGGTAGGGGTGTTTAGGATGAGGAGGTAGGGGTGTTTAGGATGAGGAGGTACAGGTGTTTAGGATGAGGAGGTACAGGTGTTTAGGATGAGGAGGTAGGGGTGTTTAGGATGAGGAGGTAGGGGTGTTTAGGATGAGGAGGTATGGGTGTTTAGGATGAGGAGGTACGGGTGTTTAGGATGAGGAGGTAGGGGTGTTTAGGATGAGGAGGTAGGGGTGTTTAGGATGAGGAGGTAGGGGTGTTTAGGATGAGGAGGTATGGGTGTTTAGGATGAGGAGGTAGGGGTGTTTAGGATGAGGAGGTAGGGGTGTTTAGGATGAGGAGGTAGGGGTGTTTAGGATGAGGAGGTAGGGGTGTTTAGGATGAGGAGGTATGGGTGTTTAGGATGAGGAGGTATGGGTGTTTAGGATGAGGAGGTACATGCGTTTAGGTACGGGTGTTTAGGATGAGGCGGTATGGGTGTTTAGGATGAGGAGGTACATGCGTTTAGGTACGGGTGTTTAGGATGAGGAGGTATGGGTGTTTAGGATGAGGAGGTACATGCGTTTAGGTACGGGTGTTTAGGATGAGGCGGTATGGGTGTTTAGGATGAGGAGGTACGCGCGTTTAGGATGAAGAGGTACGGGTGCTTAGGATGAGGAGGTACATGTGTTTATAGGGAAACAGTGGAATGATGAGGAGGTACGGGTGTTTACATGGAAACAGTGGAAGCTAAACACTTCTAAATTCAGTTTATTCCCCATAAATCTTGTATGATGTACCTTTATAGTATATATCCTGCTAAATAGCCTCAATCTGTGAAGATGAGGGCTTTAAAGGGGGGACTAAATATATGACTTGTATTTAATAAAGTCACATTTCCCAATACAGACAAATAGCTAATGAGAGATCCAACAGTAATTGTCTAGTGGAGAGGTAATATATCACACCGCAAGCGACTGTAATACTGCTGTGTGTGTGTGTGTGTGTGTGTGTGTGTGTGTGTGTGTGTGTGTGTGTGTGTGTGTGCGCGCGTGCATGCATGTGTGTGTGTGTGCGTGTGTGTGTGCCTGTGTGTGCTTTGACAGGAGAAAGAGAAGAAGTACATGCTGCCTCTGGACAACCTGAAGCTGAGAGATGTGGAAAAGGGCTTCATGTCCAGCAAACATGTCTTTGCCATCTTCAACACTGAACAGAGGTGAGTACTGTAGGCCAGTGGTTCTCAGTGGCTCATTTCCACCACATTTTACAGCCCTGCACAGCCCGTCACCACTCGGCTCTACTCGTTTCAACCCGATGGACGTTTTGCTTCCACCGCTGGTCATCTGCCCCCGCCCACACCTGGTCGTCATAGCGACCGCATATCTGCCCTCCGCCCATGTTCCGAAGTAGGCTATAACATAACGTTACAATTAAATCCCTACACAGAACTTTTAAACTGTTTATGAAATACTGGTGCCTCTAAATGACCTACAGTGTACATGGGCAAATGTGACAATCGGCCAGGAGAATGGATATCACTTTGTTGTTAGTCAAAACTCACATGCGCTGCGCGAGGGACGGGCGCGAGGGACGGGGGTTGCGCTAGAGTGAAGCCTCTACCCCGGCGGCCTCTCACCAGGCAAGACCCCGGCTTCACCAGAGCCCCGCCTGCGGCCTAGCGGAGCCGACGCAGCACTCAACTACAAGCGCCTCCTGAGCAGCGGACTTTTGGACAATTGAAACCACCGCCACGATTGTATTTCACCAGAGGCGAAGGCAGCAACACAAAAGACTGATGGAAAAGCATAACAGAAGAGAAGGTAATCCCCACTAAACTGGTATGCAGCACTGCATTGACAGTCAGTAGGATAGACAGAGTAAACACGATTCTGCCTGGCCAATCAGTCGTCTACAATGTTTTCACGTCACCGTATGAACCCGGGTTCACAGAATAGAACCTCGACGAGGCAGGTACGAAAAGTAGCACGACTCGACCCCAATACAACCCGGGCTGTCCCCGTTTTTGATCGGTGAAATGAGACAAAAAAGCGAGACGAGCTGGGCGGGGCCGCGTTGATACCAGCGGTGGAAATGGGCCAAAAGTGCGGTCAAGTGGGCTCCTTGAGGGGGTCCTGTGGGGTCCCCAGCAAAAAGGGGGATCATTTATTTTCACTATAATTCCATCCATAAGTAACACAATGACAGAATGTATTGACTATTTTGTTCACAGGTTTTATACACTCTCTGTAATAAAAGATCTAAAAGCAGAAGTTTTACATGGGGAACCTGAGAAAAATCTTGTGGGGGGGTCCGTGCTCTATTTTGTGTCAGTTTAGGGGCCCTTGATGTGAAAAAGTTTGAGAACCACTGCTATATGACATAAACATGTGTAACAGTGGCATGTATGCCATTTAGCTGTTCAAATCCCTGGTTAACGAGTGTGAGTGTGTGTGTGTGTGTGTGTGTGTGTGTGTGTGTGTGTGTGTGTGTGTGTGTGTGTGTGCGTGCGCGTGCGTGCGTGTGTGTGTGTGTGTGTGTGTGTGTGTGTGTGTGTGTGTGCGTGCGTGTGCGTGCGTGCGTGTGTGTGTGTGTTTTACAGGAACGTGTATAAAGACCTGCGTCAGGTTGAGCTGGCCTGTGACACACAGGAGGATGTAGACAGCTGGAAGGCTTCGTTCCTCAGGGCCGGAGTTTATCCTGAGAAAGACCAGGTGCTTCAGAGTCCATAACACATTTTGAATGCCTCATCTACACACATGGAATTCAATTATATTTACAAAGGATTCAAATATTGCATGTGGCCAGATAGGTGAACATGTTCAAGGCTAATAGGCTATTAAGATATAAGGGTGTAGTGGGCTCTCTCTCTCTCACACACACACACACACACACACACACACACACACATAGGGCTCTATCATCGCAAAGGCGGTAATTTTGCATTAGCACCCATTTGCACTGGAATAGCGAAAATTGGTGCTGATGGAACGATCGATTTGAAACACACCAAAGGGCTGCCGCGCAGTTACGCAGTGAATATCCCCATGTCCCAAAGCGTGCGCTTACTGTAATTAGTCGTTTCGTTCATATAGGCTATAACACACACATTTAAAAATATTTGTTTCTTTAATAGGGTAGGGATGTGTGAGATTTTAATTCTAGCCTATTTCAATAGCCTATATCAGAATTGTCCCCTCGGGTTAAGCTATTGTTGCATGCTGCAATTGCAGGGAAAGAGGTTACTGCATAGCCTATTGGCCGGCACAACTTTCTCAAAAGCAATCTACTGTTACCTCACACCACAGACCTGTATGTTCGGGAATTATGTAGCTTAATAAAACCATGACAAACGAATTCTCATTTTTAAATCAAAGTGTGTTTTTTCTGCAATGTAGGCTATAGTTGAAAATCGATGTGGCATTCTGGGTAGGGAAGAGTGTGTGCGCGCGCAAGGTGTTGGAGAGAGAGTGACATCCATGCCGCGCCAAGCGAGGATTTCCTGCACTGCGCGGAGAATACTGTGTGCGCCCCATAGCGCTCAGGCGTAGTGGTTTTTTTCCCGCTAAGACCTGCTATTAGGTGGCGTTAAAATTGAGAGCACCCAAGGCCCTTTTTCCTAACACATTGCGCTGGAACGCCTATTTTGGAACGGGCAACGCCCAAACCTGTGTTTATGCTCGGAACATGGCGATGGCATCTTCGCCAGAACGCAAAATGACACTTGCGGGAGGCAGATGATAGGCTAAGAGGCGTACGGACACGCCTGGGCCACGCCTACCCCCGTGTCTGCGCTTAGATTCCAGCACAAAACTGGATGGTGGAGGCAGACGATAGCTTAAGACGCAGAGAAGATAGCATAAGAGGTGCGCAAATGGCTGCGCAAACGATAGCGCCGTACGACGATGGGGCCCATAGAAAGAGAGACAGAAACACTCTATAGTCTCCTTCCTCCAACACTGAAGATAACTCTTCCACCTCTCTCATCCTTGTCATCTCCTCTGTGTCTCTCTCCTCCTATCCTGATCTGCCACTCCTCCCTGCAGGCTGACACTGAAGAAATGATGACTCCTAGTGACAGTGTGTCCATGGACCCCCAGCTGGAGCGCCAAGTGGAGACCATCCGTAACCTGGTGGACTCCTACATCGGCATCGTCAACAAGTCCATCAGAGACCTCATGCCCAAGACCATCATGCACCTGATGATCAACAGTGTACGTCTTTCTCCTCTAGATGTTTCCTCTTTAGTCACCAGCTTCGTTCGTCCACAGGTTTAAAAAAAAAAAAAAGTATGGAGAATTAATCTGATCATTTCTATGACTTGAACTCGTATGGAAGAGTATGGAAAAATGTTGATGATCTGTTCTAAAACATATATACACATTTTATTTTATTTCCTGATACACAGTTTGGGATCATCATGTTTTGTTTTCGTTTTTTAACTTTAGCTATATTAGTGGCCAAAATCTTTAAATCCTGTGAAGAAATTAGGGTCTGGAAAAAGTCTAGACTTTTTTTTAAATGTGTACACTGCAAAAGAAATCCATCTTAAAGGAAGACTTGCTGATTTTCAACCAGCTTTGTATCATTACAATGATGCAAATGAACAATGTTGACCTTCCCTCCATGTTGCCTGCAGCAGCGACACCTCCTCGTTGATTTGCCAGCACACAGGCTGTGGAGCTGGTAGGGCCAGTCAGGCCGGGGCCCGTTCTACTTTTGAACATCAAATGTGGGGGAAAAAATCGAATAAAAAAATCAAATTCTTCGTGTGTAGTTGTGCATAATAAACAAACAGGAAGGGACGCGCTCTCTTCCCCTCCTCTCACCACTGACCTCGAGAAAAAACGGGCTCTCATGTGTTCTTCTGGCTACAGGACAGACGCTCCTGTACGCATTTCCTCTGGTGGCGCTGATCCAGACAACACCGGAGCCGGGAAAAATAGAGTCCGCGCACTATGTGGAGACTTGCTCCCAGTAGATTTACTGTATGAGTTATGTTTCGGGTCGATACGACCTTCATCATTCTGATGGGCAGGGTATTTTGCGGTGTTGATGGGCCCGACCAATTTAAGATGTGTTCCGCGGCTCCACGAGGTGATGCGAAGAGCGTCAGATGATGCAAAACGCATCATCTGCGATGTGGAGTGATTCAAGGAACATTTTGAAGTTTGTATAATAATCTCTTTTTTTTTGGTTATAAAAAATATGATTTTAAGATTCAGTACTAGGTGAAATGACTTAATACCCTGGGCCACTCTCACCTGTGTAGGAACCCAGCTGGACTGATCGTCCCTCTCCTTTCCCTCCCATCCCCAGGCTAAAGACTTCATCCACTCGGAGCTGCTGGCCTACCTGTATTCTGCCGGGGACCAGGGCAGCCTGATGGAGGAGTCGCCAGAGCAAGCCCAGAGGAGGGATGAGATGTTGAGGATGTACCACGCTCTGAAGGAGGCGCTGGTCATCATAGGGGACATCAGCACCACCACCATCTCCGCCCCGATGCCCCCACCTGTAGACGACAGCTGGCTGGCCAAGGAACCTAGGTAACGAGCATGAAAATAAATATATATATATATATATATATATATATATATATATATATATATATATATGTGTATATATATATATATATATATATACAGTATATATATATATATATATATATATATATATATATATATATATATATATACGATTCAAAATACAATGCTACAGCATGCGCTGGGATGCGTCATCAGTGATGTTAACTTTGGTCGTAAGGTGTTTCGGGTCTATCGAACATCATACACCCTCGCCCAGTAGACCCAGCCGAGGCCGATTAAGACCCCGACCCGCGTCCCGGAAGCAGCCGCTCACGGATCAGCCTTCCTACTCTGTCTGCAACGTTGCCCGCGGAAGGGTTGATCATGCCCAATCCGCTGCAATAGAGCTAGTGCTACACTATTGATAGATTGATAGATATATAGGAATGCACACAAACTTACGCTGGTAGGTATGAACAAGACTGTATATTTAAAGTAGTAATCCATTAGATAAGGGTTTCTTTTAGCTTGGGGACAAACAGTCATTGTTGCACTGCTTTTGCACTGTACTTCAAATAGATCACAAACAGTGTTGCTAATACTGGGACGTCTTTGGATTTTCTGGTGAGAAAGCTGAGTCAGAGTCTCTGTAGATACCGGTCGTTTCTTTTGTGTGTCGTTACACTAATTGATTATGACCTAAAATTGCTATAATATCCACCCTGGATAAGCAAGAAATGTCTCCCAGGGGGCGCAAATACTGTACCTTTACTAATAAACCACAGCCATTTTTAATTGAATGTCACCAGTCATTTTGTAAGGGGGCTATCACCTCGTTTTAAATGGCGGACGTGTCATTTTGAAATAAAAACTCTCTCTCCCCACCCCCTCCTGTGGTCTCAGCCCTCCCCCAGGGTCCCGCCCCGCCTCAGCTACTGGGGCTCCACCCAGCCGGCCCGCCGGGAGGGGGGCCCCCCTCAACTCCACCCCAGCGTTCGGGGGGCCTCCCGTCCCCACTAGACCTGGACCCCCGCCAGGCCAAACGGCCTACGACCCCAACTCTGGTGTCCCCCCTCCTCTCATCCCTTCCAGACCGGCCCGCGTGCCCCCTACACTGCCCCCTGGCATCCCCAGGTAGGAACGCATGTGTGTGTGCGCACGCACACGCACACACACACACACACTACAGACACAAACAAACAAACAAACACACACACACACACACACACAGTCTTTCATCTTTCTGTCAGACGCTGTTTGTGATTTGGGTAGAAAGGAGACTGGCGTGGTCAAGGGTTGCCCTGGCTTTTGGTTTGGGGATGGCTGGTGCATGACTAGCTGGTAATATTTTTCCCTGCATGTCTTTTCTCCCACCACCCCTCCACCCCTCCTCTCTCTCCCTGCAGCAGAAGACCCCCGGCTGCTCCCAACCGACCCACTATCATACGTCCTTCAGAGCCCTCCCTGCTTGACTAGACACACGCAAACGCCTTTTCTTTTTTATCCGTTTATGCACACTTTGTTTACACTTTTCTATTTCTGTTGTGTGGAGATAGTCATGACAGGTTTTTATGTATCTTCTTATTACTACATAATTGGTATACCGTAATTGGTAATCTGATGCTGTTCCGGTTCTGTGCATTTCAGAAGCATTATATGTATTTAATTTGGATTATATGTTTATGCTAGCTTTTTAACAAAGTATAACACCCTTGGATTATCTGCATTTAAGTATTATGAAAAGGGAGATTTTATAATTTCATCGACTTTCCGGTTATGAACCAGCAAGTGATCTGGAATCTAAATATTTGCTGACTTCATTTGAAATGAAGTGTGTCTGGAAACAATAAGCGGTTCATAACTTGTTCATTTAACAATAAGAAAACACTCCTTTTTAAAGGTCATTATTGCATCAGTTGTATGCTCGCTAACTTTTTGTCAGTCATCATAGACACTAAGCACCTCAGTAAGTAGACAGGAGTTTTGGTTAAAAATAAGTAATCTTCCTCTTAATTGTTTGTATGGTGATGCTAGCAAGGTAGCCGGCAGCCATCGTATCACTTTATTAAAATTAGGATGACCAAACCCAGAAAGCAATTACATTTGTATGCCTTAATATTGTTAATAACATTGTGGATGTATAGTTAGTTTCAATTACAGTTGCAATTCTTGGTAATTCTATTTTCTGGACCAATCAAGCATGATGCAGGAGGAGGAAGCAGGGTGGTACTGCAGTATTGGGACGTCTTCTGATGTGTTACTGATAATTATAAAACGGCTCTCTCAAATCAAGCAATCTGATTGGTTCACAGCCATTGTATAAATCCAATAACCGAGTCCAATAACCCATGGCCATGGCCATGGCCATGGGTTATTGGTTGCCATGGCAACTCTCTTACTAAAAGCCTTTGGTTTCAAAAAAAACAAATGGCGGAGACAGCTGTCAGATCCTTGTGAATCGATCTTCGCTTATAACTTTACTAATACTTCGCAGAAAATGATGTTTTGTACAAGAATAGATGCGGGCTAATGTCTTCTTTGCAAAAGAAAGGCTGTTAACCCCGCATTTAACCCCGTAACGTTAGTTGGTGTCGGGCTTTGCAGAAAGCACTCAGCTTCTCAGCAAGCGCTGAGAATGCAACGCTGCGCTCGAGCTGCCTGTCGGGGTTTCCAGAAAGCTCTCAGGTTCTCAGCAAGCGCCAGGATTGGCCAATGTCAACTTCAGTCTCCAGAACGATCCAATCAAATCACCCGCACGTTCTTGCGGTCCCGCCTTACAGTAGTGTTTCAACTGACTCTATCAGAATGACATGCCAGTCGGAGTCGGACTTATAGTATTATTATTATTATTATATTATCATACTTGGAAACCGTTTTATAAAAGCAATATAGCACTCGAGCTGCGTGTGTTGTGGCATATATCCCCCTGCTCAGCTGTTATCCCACTCGGCCTGCGGCCTCGTGGGATAACAGCTCTCTCAGGGGGATATATTTGGCACAACACACTGGCTCTCGTGATATATTGCTTAATTATACAGTCTCTCCGAAACACATCACCTGACGCCACCCCATCCGTCTGCACTACTCACCCACACAAAGAAGTTTTATTCGTTCGTAAAATTCTTAATATGTACCCAAGTGCCTCGTACACCAAAAGCGTTTGTTATTTTGTAATTGTTTCATCAACTCTGCGCAGAAAAAAAGAAATCTGTTATAAATGGACCCATTTTGCAGGTGTATAAAATGGACTGAATAAAGGGATAGAAAAAATAGGTGTGGCGGCTGGTGTTTCTTCTTGCTGTTCTCCATTGTTCTTCTGAACTTTTCACACACCACCACATGTAACCGCCAAAGCCTTCCTGTGCTGTCATTACACTTCAATTCCATGCTTTCATTTCATCCTCCATCTCCATGCAGTTAACATACATTTTGCCCTTCGCCCTCTGACCCAATCAGTCATATATTGCACATCAGTCCTGTACAGGACTACTGTATATTAGGGCTGTGGCGATTCACTTATCTCCCGATTCGATACTATCACGATTCTTGGGTGCCGATTCGATTTATATTGCGATTCTTAAGTATTGCGATTCTACGATTATTGCGATTCGATATTACGATTTATTGCGATTTTTGTTTATTTTTTTCTTTTCTTTTTTCAGTTTGTTTGCTTTTTTACACTAGATTAGAACATGGGAAAAGTTGAATCATACACTAGAGACTGTATATTATATATCATGAGTAGGGCTGGGCGATATAGTTAAAAACAGGGGCGGACTGGGATCATAATTCAGGCCGGGCATTAGATACCAAGCAGGCCAGGCCGATATGGGCCGACGTGTGTGCCGGCGTCCGAAGGACGGCGGCGAAAAATTTGGGCTGTTTGAAGCCAGATTTGGGCCGTTTGAAGCCAGATTTGGGCCGTTTGAAGTCCAATTTTACAATGAGATGCACCCACTTTAACCCTGAAGTGTAATTATTACGTCAGACTAATAAAGTAATAAAACCACTAGTAAATCAGTAGGCGGCACCTGGCCTGCTGTTCAGTGAGTGGCCTGACTGCAAGCACCCAAAAAAAAAAAAAAATAATAAAAAAAAAAATCCGATTATCGATTCTGGAATAAAAGATCGATTCAAAAAATCGTGACATTAAAAATCGTGATACTTAGGTGAATCGATTTTTTTCCCCGACCCCTACTGTATATACTGTATATATTGTAATTGGGCACAATAGTCAAATGGAGAGAACTGCACAGATCAGACGCCATGTTTCACTTTTCAAAGTCCAGCCCGACACGAGGCCCCTCCCTCCTGGCTGGATGATGGAGCTGTGAGTTACCGTGGCAACCGTGTGTTGCCAACGGCAACAGTAAAGATATTAGTGATATCAATTGCTTTCGGGCTGACTGTAGCGCTGCACAGGAGTGTATAAAGGTATGCAGTCCTCTGTTCTCTAGATGTCTTTCTTTGTCACTCTTCTCTGTCTCTCCATTGTGTTTGTAGGCTGTGAGCTACTGATGCTCATAATGATCAGAGCCTCGTTAGAAATCTCATCATGGTCTTCTCCTCACACAGACGGCCTCCCCACGTCCCTGCTCGTCCCAACCACTGATGATGATCGATGTTCCCACACTGACTTTTGTCTCTAGCCACCCACTGGCTCAGCCAGCAGGAGGTGCTGTACTGCAGCTCAGCCAGCAGGAGGTGCTGTACTGCAGCTCAGCCAGCAGGAGGTGCTGTACTGCAGCTCAGCCAGCAGGAGCTGCTGTACTGTAGCTTGTGCTTGTTGGACTTGGCAGGAAAACCACATTGAGGAAGTGTTTCTGTTGTCTAGAGCCGTTGCGGCATTTTGTTGACTAATGAAATCAATCAGTCAATTCGTTTTGTCTTTCGTTAGACAGAGAGACGGGAAAATGAGGTTGAAATAAGACAAAAGTCGCTTGCTGTGCCAAAAACCTCACAGCACTGTGTGTGTGCCGTTTGCATTAATACCTTTGGTGTTATATTTTTGCCCTACAAATAACTGCACTCGTGCAAAATTGCATCTGTAGATAGTGTAATACTGTATTTACAATGTATGTCTAATGTTAATCTTGTTATCAAAGAAATATATTTGTGAATATTAATGTGCTATTAGTAGCATCCGAAATGCATTTCATACATCTCATTCCTGTACTAATTCTCACTAACGTTTAGAAATACCTTTTAACCTCTCTTTTTTTTTTTTACCTTCCTACCTCTATTTACATGATCATTCCTGGGTCCCAGAAATATTGTTTTGACATCTATTGAAAAAAAAATGACTGACCCATGACCCACTCTTTGGTGATCTAGGTCCTAGATCATCACCAAAGAGCACAACAATGGAATACTTTATTCTCCTAGATTCTAGGAGAATAAAGTATTCCATTGTTGTGCTCATTGTAAGTTGCTCCAGATAAGAACATCAGCTATAAGTCTAAAATGCAAAAAACAAACTGTGGGTGCAGTATGACCCTCTACCTGCAGTTTGACTCAATAAAGCAGTACTTGTAATTTTTCCTCTGAACCTTAATGTTGGACATAAATAACCAGGCACATTAGTTTGAATGTACAGGACCTCATACCCCCTCGACTGCAATCCAAACACAGAATCAGCAGATAAAACAAGTAACACCTTTTTTCTTTCTTTTTTTTTTATGAATACAGCTCAATTTCAGAGAGACACAGAAAAAACCCCACACTGTACACTACAGTAGTCTTCTCCTCAAATGATCATACTGTATGTTGTTCCCTTTATCAATAAATACCAAAAAAAAACAAATCAGTCTGTGTGATCTCCTGATTCCACAACAAATCAGTCTGTGATCTCCTGATTCCACAAGCATCTGTCAACCCTAAGGATGTATTATTTAACAATTCAACAGAGTATTTGTTCTGCACCGACATTCTTATACCCCCAAACATTACATTTTAAAATGTATAGCTCATGTAAATGTTGTTCTAACCTTAGAGAATGCTTTAAAAAATGCAAATCTGCTATACTTTCCTTCAATCATAGATGCTGCAGTAGTACTGTGCATACATGTACAGTACCACACACCTGCAGGCTTTAAGTTCAAATCTGGCTCATGGTCATTGCCACATTGTTCTATTGTCACTTTCCACTTTGTACTAATGTGAAAGAAATGCCTAAATAACTAGCCCCTACTGTAAAGGAAGAAGCTCATATTTGGCCTTATTCTAGATGCACGCAGCGACTGGATCAAGGAAGCTTTTTCTACAAATGGCTTTTAAGTTAAGTACAGTGTAGAACCTGGTGTTTAATTAATACAGATCTTTTGAAGGGTTTGATTTAAAAAAAAGCGACATCCCACTTAAATACCAACTTTAACCTACAGCATTGTTAGTCAACAACACCCAATGTCAGAATCACTCAAGCTATATGACAAGACAAATTATTTTATCTTAGTTTATCTTGATCTTATATCTTTGGTAAGGTCAGCCATTAGGGGGAGCTACATCAACAAGTGTCTACACTCGTTGCTACCTCCCAGCAGCGTGTGAGGCGCACACAAGCAAGCTGAGTTATGGTATATGTGAAATCTATTTTTCATTTTTGTGATAAATGAATTGTCTTGTGAAATAATGGCTGTGTTTGCAGCCCCTTGTTTTGGGGTGGAGCTGTAAAGGTTGAGAAACAAGTCTACACAATTCAATACTCGTACTATCTAGAATTCTTATGTTTTTGCACAGCGATTATGATGACATAACTAATGTCAAACTAAATATTTGTTGTGTAAAAATGCATTTATTAAAAGCAGTGGCTCCTGTGAAAACCTGATTTTAATGATTATGTACACTAGTATCAAACGAAAGTTCTTAAAAATCCACTCAATGTCTCTCTTCTGAGTACAATCAAAATGTCCGATTCTTTGACAACGTAAACAATGATCTGAAAAAAGCCAGTTTGACTGCCTGCAAGACAAAATGAAACATACACAGAGCACAGAAGAAGAAAAAAACACAGCTTATAAATCACACTATTAATTCTCCTGACAGATACGTGGATCAACATACAAACTGCATATATGGCTCTCCAAGGTTATTTGCACACACACAGCATTGGATTCACACGGCACGTTCCATGCTATTGAGGCACACGTTCTAAGCTCAAAGTAACCCTCTTCCTTACTTTGTTCCTTTGTCTACAGATCAGCACATGAAAAGAAATCAGTAACACCCTCGATTAGGCTGAAACTCACTAAATAGAGACACTGCGTAACGCGTCATCATTCAGAAACCACGCCCAAGACGGGGGAAAACAGAAACCCCCCCCCCCCCCCTCCAATCCTGGCGTTCTCCTATGTCACGTGCATGGTTGCGTGTTGCACACAAAGATCGTATATACAGAAGATGAACACTCCAACTTACTTCCTTGACAGCTAAATCCACATTTTCTTCTCACCAATTCTCAATGGCTTCCTTGTTTTGCTCAGGAGTACAAAAAAACTTTAATTTGCGATTTTTTACATTTGTTGTGTGCCCAGCCCACCACACAACAGCTTTTAGCTACAGTATGTTTAATTCAAGGAAAATGACGCTGGTGAATGGGAGTGAACGGACCGATTTCCCCCGTGATGGGCGTGGCCTATTTCTTGCAGTGTCTCTATACCTGGACCCATGGAAAGGAATCACAGGTGTGATGAAAAGACCTCACCTGTCAGGAAGAGTAAATAGGCCAACAACACTATTGCACATTCAGCCGTGCCATGTAAACTGGTGATGAGATGTGTTACCAAGTTACGAGTCCAAGAAGAAAACGCAGTTTGCTTGATATTTTTGAATTGTGGCATGATGAACCAGGTCATAGGGTTAAGGAGTGTAGGACACCAAGAAGCGTTCTTGTTCAGTATTTGTGGGCAGCGCCTTCATTTCAAAATATTTCCCCTGACATTAAAGGCACTGAGTAAAATGACATAACCAACAACTGGCTATCCATTATGATCTAGTGCCCCATTATTGTTCACAAACCACTCTAGACACCTCCCAAAACAAGATCAGATAGCTGAAAAAAACATGTAATTAATGTGCCCTTCGAAGAGTTGCATTGCTGATGGAGCATGATCAGAACGGGTAACCGACTGAGCATCTCGTATTTTAGATGTTGTTCTCATTTGCCACCTGCCTTGCAATGGGGCTCGATAACATCTCTATGTGCAGACCCTCCTCTTATCGTCAAACAGCTTGCGGACGGTGTAGACCTACGAAAGGAGAAATAAACAAGAGAGCAACATGTGTTCAACATCAAGTTTGTGTGTTTGAAATTGTGCGATTGCGATTCCTTTGCGGTTCTTGAGCGTTTGAACGACGGGCACGTGTTGACCACTCGACTTACCTGAGTGAGTGCCACACACAACATGACCAGGAGACTGGCACAGGACCAGAAGGAGACTCTCCAGAGGTTGTCTTCCAGAAGGTTCCGGTCTCGTGCCTCGAAAGCCCGCAGCACGGTCTGCATCTGCCGGCTCCGCTCCAGGCGCCGGTGCACTGAGTCCATGGACTCCTGAAGGAAGAGAAGGAGGAGGTGAAGATAGAGACAGCGATGGCAAGCAAAGGTTTGGTGGACAGAGAGATGTTCTTAATATATCACTAGGCCATGTCGACGTAAGTCGAGAGGCAAGTTTATTTTCTGTGCTGTTCGCTCTTTTTTTCTTCCTCTTCCTGGATTTCCCGTTTTCTCCCCAATTGTACTTGGCCAATTCCCCCTACTGTCCGCGTCATTATGGAACCCACCCCAGAGTGGGCAGACCACGCCCACCTATGCAAGTGCCGGGATTGGCCAGGCGCCCATGCTCAAGTGAGCCAATGGGATGAGTTGTCGAGCTGTCAAAAGAAAACAAAAGGCTTGCTCCTGGCCAGTCCCTGTGCTTAACTGCTGCGTAGGCGGGCGAATGGCGGATTGGGCGAATTGGGCAGACCCGGCGTGGTCTGCCCAAACCTGCGGTGGGTTCCATAAAGTCCCGGTCGTTGCTCCACCCCCTCTGCCGATCTAGGGAGAGTTGTAGACTAGCACCATGCTTCCTCGGATACATGTGCAGTCGCCAACCTCTTCTTTTCACCTGACAGCGATGCGTTTCATTGACAGGACGTAGCACATGGAAGGATCACGCTATTCCCACCTGTTCAGCCCATCCCCTTCGAACAGGCGCCCCGAGTGACCAGAGGATGCACTACTGCAGCGACCAGGACACATACAGTACATACCCCTAATCCGTCTTCCCACCCACAGACACATCCAATTGTGCCTGTATATATGGACGCTCGATCAAGCTGAAGGTAACACGGGGGCTCGAACCTGCGACCATCGGGTTGGTAGGCAGGGAATCTACCGCTGCACTAACCAGGTGCCCTTCTGTGCTGGTTTTGGCTGGGATCTGATCATTCTGCCAGTGATGCATCTCTGACTCACTGTGTGTAGGTGTGTGACTCACTGCGTGTAGGTGTGTGACTCACTGCGTGTATGTGTGTGACTCACTGTGTGTATGTGTGTGACTCACTGTGTGTATGTGTGTGACTCACTGTGTGTATGTGTGTGACTCACTGTGTGTATGTGTGTGACTCACTGTGTGTATGTGTGTGACTCACTGTGTGTATGTGTGTGACTCACTGCGTGTATGTGTGTGACTCACTGCGTGTATGTGTGTGACTCACTGCGTGTATGTGTGTGACTCACTGTGTGTATGTGTGTGACTCACTGCGTGTATGTGTGTGACTCACTGCGTGTATGTGTGTGACTCACTGTGTGTATGTGTGTGACTCACTGTGACTCACTGTGTGTATGTGTGTGACTCACTGTGTGTATGTGTGTGACTCACTGTGTGTATGTGTGTTTTGTGCCAGTCTGTTGGCAAATCCACAGCTGGATAACCACAGCATGTGGCCAGCTGGCTAACCTGCAACTAGAAGGCAGCGTTAGTAGTTTTCTAGTAGTTGCATGTGGGTAGAAGGCAGCGTTAGTAGTTTTCTAGTAGTTGCATGTGGGTTGCTTTGCCAATTATCCTGCTGGCTTGTTGGCTAACAAAACAACAAAACGATTTAGGTTGATTGAGTTGACTCTTCTCAATCTAAAATCAATGAATCGTGCTTTGGATTATAGGCTAGGACCAGAGGGACAATTGTGGTTGCAAAGAGATTTGTATGGCAATGCCTCAATCTTAAACCTAGAATCAAATCCCTTTTCCCTCACGTCATCAGCAAGATTGAAACAAAATATATGCATTTGCTCATGGAAAACATGGCATGTATGAGACCGAAGAAATTATTGCTCAGTGTGAAATACAGTAAGATACTCGGAGTCATAAACAATCAAAATATGAAACAAAGCAGACTAAATTACTCTCAGAAATTCCTTCAAATTCATGCATTAAAAGGTGCAACAACTGGTACAAGGGCTCCATTCTTTTTAAAGGACAAGTGGTACTTGCAAACCAAACAAAATGTGTTTCAGTCAAACTAAACTGATCTTCTAAACTAAAAACACAACACAGGGCTCTAATAATAAGCTGCTGGGACAACAATTAGTTGATTAATCGATTAGCCGATCAGCAGAAAATTAATCGCCAAACCTTTTTTTATAAATGATTCATTGTTTAGACTAATGTCATGAATATTTTCCGGGTTCTTTAGTCTTCTATGACAGTAAACTGATTCTCTTTGGGTTGTGGACTGTTGGTCAGGAGGACAAAAGAAGACATCTGAGGATGTCACCTTGGGCTTTGGGGAAAAAGTGATCAACATTTCCCCCCACTTTGTGACATTTTATAGACCAAACACGGGGGCATGGTGGCAGTGGAACACGGGGGCATGGTGGCAGTGGAACACGGGGGCATGGTGGCAGTGGAACACGGGGGCATGGTGGCAGTGGAACACGGGGGCATGGTGGCAGTGGAACACGGGGGCATGGTGGCAGTGGAACGGTGGCAGTGGAACACGGGGGCATGGTGGCAGTGGAACACGGGGGCATGGTGGCACGGGGGCATAATAATAATAATAATAATAATGATTGGATTTATATAGCGCCTTTCCAAGGGCATGGTGGCAGTGGTAGTGTTGTTGCCTCGCACTCTCGCCTCACAGCAAGAAAGTCCTGGGTTCAATTCTCGCCTGGGACGCTGTTGGCACTGGGGCTATACTATGTCTACCTATGCCTTCGGTGCCCACATGGGCTATCTCGTGAAAAGGGCCTTTCTGTGGGGAGTTTGCATGTTCTGCAAGAACATGCAAGAAGATTGTCGTATGAAGAGGTTGGTCCCGTGCTTCACTGCAGCTGCCCACCGCTCCTGACCTGAACCGTGGAGAAGGACGAGCCAGGCTGGGAAAATTGCAGAGGACAAATTTCATAGTGCCTCTAAGCATGTGTGTGTACTGTGTGTATAACGGCATTGTGACAAATAAAGACGGGGTTTGTCCGTCCTGTACCTTTTAAACGATGAATCGATTAGTTGAGAAAATAATTGTGAGATTAATCAATAATGAAAATAATCATCAGTTGCACGCAGCCCTTGTGGTGGTGAAATCATTTCCTTTTCTGTATTAATTTAAGAATCTAAAGCTGAAACAGGGTGTCAGTAGGGGATGCTTCTCACCCGGATGTCTTCCAGCTTGTACTCCAGCATGCTTCCATCAGGCTCCTCTAGCCCCGCCCACTCGTCATCCCCGCCAACATCTCCGCCTTGTCCCTCAATGATGACCTCAAAGAACACCATCTTCTCTGAGAAGCGACTGAAGCTGTTGTCGAAGCATATTTGATAGTCTCCCTCTTCTGTATGCTCCACCCTGGAAAAACGAGAAATGCATTCAAAGAGAATTGAAATAGCTCCAACACTTCTTGGAATATGAATGATAATTGCAATCAAGGATTGAGACCCATCAGAGGTAGCACTAACATGTGGACTCCGTCAGAGCGCCGAGACTCGACGATAAGCTGGAAGCCTCCGGGGGAGATGATGGTGAAGTCTACATCCATACCTGCCCCTGCTATCACCTGGATATGCATGCACACACACACACGCACGCACGCACGCGCGCGCGCGCACGCACACGCGCACACACACACACACACACACACACACACACACACACACACACACACACACTTGGGTTAAGTGCATTGCAAGCCTGAGCACACTGTCCTCTCAATAAGAAGACTCTCCCACTAAACAAACATGCTAACAACAAGGAGGGCAGGCACTTATGAGTGCTGACTCTACACAGCAAATCAGACAGTGTTAATAGATCTTTCAGTTACAATTATTTGGTGTGGCCAAGTGTAGAGTTGTTTATACTAGTCTACTTTGATATAGCCTACCTAATGCATAGTTGACTTCTTCTTACCCATTCAGCACCAGGACAGCTAAAGAAAACGAACCCATTGGAAAATGGCAAGCTAAACCACACATGTGACATCTACAGTATCCTGTGGAGCCACTTATTATGCTTATTAGACGCCTTATTGCTCACCTAACTTCCAATATGAAGTTGCTATCACCTTTGTAGCCTATCTAGCTAGTAGCGTTTGGTAGCTAGTAGTTTACTGTTATCAAAATATGCGCGGTACGATGCAATGCTAACATTGTTATTTATAATGCTACAATAATAGATCACTGGGAAGGTGCTATAGCCACTTGCCTGATATTCGACCTCCATCGTGCCATTCCTCACTGCTGTCTGAAAGAAACACTCGGATGTTCCGGCTGGCAGCTGGAAGGTGAACTCGCTGTCTTGGCTCTGTCCGAAAGGCCGCACCGAGTCCAAACAACACGAAGCGAACACTACTAGCGCAACGACAAGCACACGCGTTCTGCTGCTCTCCCCCTTTTCACGGCTGAGGTCCATGGTGAAGATATATTTCCCAAAACAAACAGCACTATCTAACTTCTGCCATCTTCTTCCTCTGCATCACTCTTCCGCAGCACAACTTTGCAACCCTGTGATTGGATAGAACCCACAAACGAGGAACATACTGAAGACCAATCAGAAGAGAAAGAGTAGCCATAATCTTCCTCCAATCGCTCCATCGCTGAGCTGCTGAGCTACTGTATATCTCACACACACACACACACACACACACACACACACACACACACACACACACACACACACACACACACACACACACACACACACAGACACCACTTTGTAATAATAAATGCGACTATTATTATTATTATTAATATTATTATTATTATTATTATTATTATTATTATTTCCAGTGGCCCCATGTTTAACTTTTGGTTCATGTCCTTCCATCTCAAAAGTATCTATTATTAAGATTTCATCGTGCTGCAGCACCAAGCAAGCATGCACATTTCCTCCTGCATCATTATCTTCACTGAGCATAACCTTGTGTGTGTGTGTGTGTGTGTGTGTGTGTGTGTGTGTGTGTGTGTGTGTGTGTGTGTGTGTGTGTGTGTGTGTGTGTGTGTGTGTGTGTGTGTGTGTGTTGAACATGAGGATGTCAAAGTGTCGCTGTGTTGACTGTGCAAACTCAATATATGGAGTCAGATAAATTATATCGAGATGATTTACACATTTTTAACTTTTTTTTTATTCAGGGGGAGTCTCACGTGAGCAATGCTCTCTTTTTCAGGAGCGCCCTGTTCACATTCACACACACATTCATACCTGGAAGCTGACCAGTACAACACTGACCGGCTGGCCACTCATCATCAGACCCACGGTTGGGATTAAGAGCCTTGCTATGCAGATTAATCCGGCTGGTTCCAGGGATTGAACCAACGACCTTTCCGGTCAACAAGCTCGCTTCTCTAACCATTAGGCCACCACTGCCCAAATGGAGCAGGTACTGTATAACACCAGGCTCTTTATTTTAGAGCCAGCAATTGAAACAATTCTCACATGAGCAAGGACATTGAAATTGCACTGGTAATGTGTCAATTGAAACAATTTCACAAGTGCATGATGCACTGGTGACAGCAACAAGGAACACTTGAACAGGGAAGAAAAGAAACCTCGAGCAGACCTGGCAGGTGGGCGTACATCTCAACATCTGCCTTGACCAGTTGGGTTGGTGATCATGGAGGGTCGGTCCATCCTCCTGCAGGAATGAGAAAGCACAAGTACTTTGGGGAAGAAGCCAGGTCAAGTCATGGGACATTAATGTGTACATAAGGAGCTCAGTGTGTCATGGCAGAAAAAAAACCACGGCCATCTTCAACAATCAATCAATTAGCAGGTGATTACAATCAAATGACAGCTAATGAGCGGTGTGCATTGTAAAGCGCCATATTTGTAGGAAATGCCTGTGACATGGTGGGAATACTACGAATAGCAACATAACTAGGGGTTGTTGAGCTAACACTAACTATACGCTATATGAAGAGGAAAGTTTGAAGTATAACCTGCATTGTGTTGAGGTGAAGGATGTCAATTCTATTCTGGATTTTACAGGAAGCCAGTGCAGAGCAGCTTATATCAAATATGATCTCTTTTCCTATATCGTTCTTGTGAGTACACACGTGCAACAGCAGCATTCTGGATCAGCAGGAGAGTCTTTAGAGACGTATTGGGCTGCTTGATAATAAAGAATGGCAATAGTCTATGAGTAAAGTGAACTAGTTTTTCTGCATCTTTCTGAGACAGGATGTGCCTGGTTTTTGCAATGTTAACGTATGTGAAAGAAGGCAGAGGGCAAACTGCCCCTCATTAAAAGCTCAAATAGCTCTGAATTTCAAACAGTGCAAAGTGTTACAGTATCAGTAACTCTCGAACAAAGTGGTGAAAACCTGAAATGAGGCAATTTGCCCGGAAAAAAAACACAAGTGTTGCCTCAAGTTGAACTTGGTGTGACTGAGTCACTTGGCACATTATCATCTTCAGTCATCTTCAATCACGACACTTTCAGCTGAAGGTTCCTGCAGCGTGTTCCTCAAAAAAGACAAGCAGCATTCTGCAAAGCATCCAATGAGATGTGTATGTACATTGCAGAAGGCAGCAGGCCTACCCGCAGGTTAGGGAAGTGGCCTTGTCAACAGATTGTTGCTGATTAGGAACCTCAGCTGAGGAAATCTTTGCAAGGAGAGATCAAATGAGTTAGCCTCGTTAAATAAGGAGAACAAAAAATGCCTAAATTGTCGCGCACAGTTTTTTCTTAGTAGCACACAAATTGAGTACAGGCAGGAATGAGTCCAGAAGACCTGTGGACGTTAGCACTCCTGGCTCTTACATGCAAAAGTCAATGGGATTCTTGTACGGGGAATTTCGTTTAAATGCATGAGATTAAAGGTCTGTGGTTAACAAAAGTTTATGAAACAGCCAATTTTGTGTTCAGCAAAGATCATCTTGACGACCACTTTTATGACTTTTTGAAGCGTCTTCTGAAAATCGCATAAAAACACGTTAACACTTTGTTTATTTTGCTGCTTCATAAACTTTTGTTAAGACCTTATTTCCTGCATTTAACTGAAATCCCCATACAGAAATCCCATTGACTTTTACACGTAAGAACCAGGAAGTGCAGCAGGGACTTCTGGGTAAAAGCCTACAAAAATGTGTCATCCCTGCGGTACAAAACAGTGGATAACAGAAAAACAGACACAACTGGAGGGAAGAGTTGAAGAGAGGAAGTGTCAGCTGAGGGCAGATAACCACACTCAGTAGTCGTATAGGGAGTGTCCCTTTAAACACACACACACACACACACACACACACACACACACCACACACATACACACACACACATACACACACACACACACACACACAAGCACTCTCTTTTTCTCTTCCCCCTGTCATCTGCATTTCCTTCTTGCGTGCGCTTGCTGAACCACAGTACTGTATCAGTGATACTTGACAGCAGGCGAGCAAATAAAAGAGGGGGCGTGAATCACAAATTGACAAGTGGTGCTGGAAATCGATGTAGGAGATACTGTTGAGTTGAGTGACGTCTCAGCAGCAGGTGGCTAAGGCATCTGAAGAGGTCATATAGTCAGGACGTGCACGCCACCTGAGAGAATATGTTAGTGGTCTTTCATTTTAGAATGGTCTACGAGAACGTTTCAGCCAGTCAATATCCCCAAGGAGCACCAGAGGAGCATTTGGAAAGTATCTTCACTCCTGCTGCTGCCTGAGCTGTGCGGGGGGACTTTTGGTGGACGTCTGAATCCCAGGGGAATCTCTTTGTGAATGACTTTGAGCAAAACGTAAGAAGAACCTTTTTTTCTTTCTTGAATTCATCACCACGCCTTGTTTGTGGCTTGTCTTTTCCATCACGGGCCGGCAGCAGTAAGAGTGTGGAGAAATCAGTCTGTTCCCAGCAGCTGCTGCATTGCATCACATGTACCTACAAGCAGCAGAGATGGCATTTAAAAGTCCAGACTCTGCTTATAGCCTGCTTATAGGCCATTCTCTCTCTGTCTCTATTCTGTCTTTCTCTCTCTCTTGTGTCTCTCTGTCTCTGTTTATCTATCTTCCTCTCTTGTCTCAATTTAAATTCAATTGAATTCAAATATTAGCTTTAGTGGCATTGGCAACAGTTGATCATCAAAAAAGCAGCACTAATATCAACAATGGAAATAACTGAATAATAGAAAAAAGCAATTATTCAATCACACGCTGTTTCCTCAATTCAATTCAAAATAGCTCTGGGGAAATAGCTATGGGGGGAAAACATGTTGCCAAAGCAGTTTACAGAAGATTCACAGTACTAAATAGCCTACATAGGTGTCACTATGTACTGTAGGTTCTATTGTACAGAGAGCAGTCCATACTTTGATTGCTATATGACAGTGGTTCCCAAACTTTTTAAAGTCATGTACCCCCTGGAGCATTCAACCTCCTGTCGTGTACCCCCCTAGACCTCCACAGACGGGCAACTCTCATATGACGTTAAATATGAAGACATGACAGTGTTTTTAACAATTTTGCTGTTTATTCAGCCTCATAAAAAGTCCTCTTAACAAATGACATGTACATTTCCTCAAGCACAATATGAATGACTTCGCTGGAAAAGTTATACATAAAATATGAAAAAAATATCCTCATAACATGGCTATAGGCGACAGGTCTCCATTCACTTTCAGCGTTTTGCACGGCACAGCTGTAGTCTGCTTTGACGTCTCATCGCCCCTTTCCTCCGCCTCTCATTGGCTAATACTCGTTACATTCGTTGGTAGAGCCAATCAGAGGCAGAGTAGGGCGGGTCTAATCAGAATGCCGGTGTGTGTGTGTGTGTGTATAGTGTGTGGCGGGTCATATGTGTGGGTTTAACTTTGCCGGAGGGGGGGAGAATTCAGATTTCTTTTGGCGTACCCCCTGTAGTACCTCCACGTACCCCTAGGGGTACGCGTACCCCAGTCTGGGAACCACTGCTATATGTTAAAGTGCAATACAATTTAATGCAATATATATTATATATATATATATATATATATATATATATATATATATATATATATATATATATATATATATATATATATATATATATATACATATATACATGTATATATCTTAATGATTGTGAGTCCCTGTGGCAGGCCAGGCAGTATATTTAGCTGCCATATGAGCTGCTGCCCTTCACCCAGGAGCCAGGACAACTGCCAGTTTCTCCTCTGGGGTCAACATTTGGAAGTTTGGTATTTTCTTGCCTATTTCCCTATAGTGAAAGCAAGGGGGGCCCAGATTTGACTTTGACACGAGCTGTGTGAGCATGCGAAATGTGCACAGAATGATGGAAATATTTAGTTAACAATAATTAGGCTATATACTGTATTTATCATGATCTCTCCCTCACCCCGTTAGGGCCCTGCTGCCACAGGCCCCATACACCCAGGGTGGAGTGTGATCAGGTGGGATGGCAGAGGGGGATGCAGGTGCCTACCCCCAAGTGTTTGTGGTGGACAGCCAGGCCAGCTACGCTCCTCTGCCCAGCGCAAAGAGCCTGAGGTGGACAAGGTTTGGACAAAGGCTCCTGCTCGTACTGGTGGGCCTGGCTCTGTTGGGAATTGCTGTCGAGGGACACTTCATCTACTACCTGTATAACAAAACACAGGTGAGACTGCTGGTGTCAGCGTTATTTTATGCACATTTATGCAATGTGCAATGCAAATGAGGGAATACAAGAAACAGAAACCCAACGCAGGTTTAAAGCAAAGGAGTGCCAACGTGATTCTTTAGAGAACCTGGTTCTGAAACGTTCTTTACGGAATCAAATGGTTTTTCTATGACAGTGATTCCCACAGGTTGGGAATCACTGTTCTATGGCATCACACTGAAGAACCATTTTCACTTCCAGTTCACACCTTTATTTTTCTGTGTGTGTGTGTGTGTGTGTGTGTGTGTGCGTGTGTGTGTGTGTGTGTGTGTGTGTGTGTGTGTGTGTGTGTGTGTGTGTGTGTGTGTGTGTGTGTGTGTGTGTGTGTGTGTGTGTGTGTGTGAGAGAGAGAGAGAGAGAGAGAGAGAGAGAGGAAGTGAGATGAAATGAGGCCTAGCTCTGTCCATCTTGTGTATGGAAATTCCTTTTCTTGAAAATTCCCCCATATTCTCCTCCACGTCATAATCAGACATGCACACACGGTGCAGACACATTAGTGCGTGGGCGGTCACTTGGTCTTAAGGTTACAGGCTAATGACGCTAGCGTCGCTAACCAGTGGTCTCTTTCTATGGTTCAACTTCCCCTTCCTTTTGCTCTCCAGCATCGTCCAACAGTAACTTGACCTTTCTCACATGGACTTCACAGCACTGAAACAAAACCAATACACTTATTATTATTGATTGTTATTGAAATGAAATAGCCATGTTGTTGTGGAGGTACACCTCCACAACATGGAGGTACACCTCCACAACATGGAGGTGTACCTCCACAACATGGCTATTTCATTTCAATAACAATCAATAATAATAAGTGTATTGGTTTTGTTTCCTCACGACTCTGAATACAGTCCTCAAGTAAGCAGCTTTTTTTATTGAAGTTGGGGACCTTGTCATTATACGAAAGAACATTGCTGTTTGGGACCGAACTAAACGTAATAATGCATATGTGTGTCTATATATCAACATGTGCTCTGTTGGTGTAAGGGAGGGTCCTTCCTGTTCTTACCAGAACTTAAACTTTTGACATCTCACTCACTGAACACACGCAAATGTTATCACTCACCCGTGTTCTCTCTCTACCTCTCTCTCTCTCTCTCTCTCTTCTTCTCTCCACAGCCGTCCTCTCTCTGTTTGTCTCTCTCTATCTGCCAGAATCAGTCCAAATCATCTCCCCAGCTGGTAAGTGTGTGTATTTGTGAGTGTGTACACAGATCACAGGTTGCATTGCACCGTCTGAGGTTTGTCGGTGTTGTGACTCAGCTCTTCTGTTTCAGGGAGGCGCCTTATTGAGTCGGATAGGAGCTAAAGGTACACTATGAGCAGTTTTGCACTTTGGCTCCGTAAATAAACACACAACCGCAAATACTTTGTGGGTCGTTCTATGATCTATGATGAATGCATGTTACATCACATCGCTTAATCTTGCAACTCAGGCTGTTGTAGTGATATGTTTGAGATATTGGTCAAAACTACTAAAATGATTTGACGACATAAGATGTTGGGACCATCACTGTATTGTAAACAAAATATATATTATTATTGTATTGTATTATATATACAGTAATAGTTCCAATGACTTGATTGATTGATCCCACTCTGCTTACTTAAACAGAGACCAATGAGATTCCACCAGTGCCCACAAGGCGGGAACGGGGGCCCTCTGCACACCTGATGGGTTAGAGCCCTCTCAACACACACACACACACACACACACACACTCGCACGCACGCACGCACGCACGCACGCACACACACTCGCACGCACGCACGCACGCACACACACACACACTCACACACTCACACACTCACACACTCACACACACACACACACACACACACACACACACACACACACACACACACTTCCTTTATGATATGACTTTCCTTTTCACCCATTTCTTCTCTCAAACCCACTTTCTTTCCAGGTTGGGTCAGATCCGAGACTCCTGTAGTAGGGGAGAAGAACGTGGTGCAGTGGGAACATGCCGTGGGTGATGCCTTCACTTACCACATGGGCTACGACGGAGGCTACTTGTTGGTGGAGGAGGAAGGTTACTACTACCTCTACTCCAAAGTGTTCTTAAATGCCGCAGAGGAGTGCTCATATATCAAGCACAAGCTCATGAAGGATACCAAGGCCTATGACAATTCCATAGAGCTCATGAAATCCAAAAGGTTAGTCATTTGACCACCCCCCTAACTGTCTACATATAACTGTCTGCTTTCTAACTGTCTACCTACATGTAACTGTCTGCTTTCTAACTGTCTACATACTGTATAACTGTCTGCTTTCTAACTGTCGGCCTACATGTAACTGTCTGCTTTCTAACTGTCTACATGTAACTGTCTGCTTTCTAACTGTCTACCTACATGTAACTATGTGCTTTCTAACTGTCTACATGTAACTGTCTGCTTTCTGTCTACCTACATGTAACTGTCTGCTTTCTAACTGTCTACCTACATGTAACTGTCTGCTTTCTAACTGTCTACCTACATGTAACTGTCTGCTTTCTAACTGTCTACCTACATGTAACTGTCTGCTTTCTAACTGTCGACCTACATGTAACTGTCTGCTTTCTAACTGTCTACATGTAACTGTCTGCTTTCTAACTGTCTACCTACATGTAACTATGTGCTTTCTAACTGTCTACATGTAACTGTCTGCTTTCTGTCTACCTACATGTAACTGTCTGCTTTCTGTCTACCTACATGTAACTGTCTGCTTTCTAACTGTCTACCTACATGTAACTGTCTGCTTTCTAACTGTCTACCTACATGTAACTGTCTGCTTTCTAACTGTCTACCTACATGTAACTGTCTGCTTTCTAACTGTCTACCTACATGTAACTGTCTGCTTTCTAACTGTCTACCTACATGTAACTGTCTGCTTTCTAACTGTCTACATGTAACTGTCTGCTTTCTAACTGTCTACAGTACATGTAACTGTCTGCTTTCTAACTGTCTACATGTAACTGTCTGCTTTCTAACTGTCTACATGTAACTGTCTGCTTTCTAACTGTCTACCTACATGTAACTGTCTGCTTTCTGTCTACCTACATGTAACTGTCTGCTTTCTAACTGTCTACCTACATGTAACTGTCTGCTTTCTAACTGTCTACCTACATGTAACTGTCTGCTTTCTAACTGTCTACCTACATGTAACTGTCTGCTTTCTAACTGTCTACCTACATGTAACTGTCTGCTTTCTGGCCCAGTTTCCCATCGGTGTCTTGCATTGTCAGATATTAATTAAGGGACTACTTTGACTCTCTGTGTCTGTGTTTGTTCCTCTTTCTCTTTACGTAACGTAACTGTGTCTGGCTGTACCTGTGCCTACATGTGCCCTACTTGATTACAATCTCTTTTGTTTGCACTATATCTGTTCAATGGCAAGTGCTGTCTTTGCTGTGGTGAGGGTAGTCACAAAAGCGGTTAGCACGTTCGTGAGGGGACAGACGGGTTCAGGGAGATTGTTTTCTGATGTGGCAGGTAACAGTAACAACACCTTTGACATTGTTTTCTGATGTGGCAGGTAACAGTAACAACACCTTTGACATTGTTTCCTGATGTGGCAGGTAACAGTAACAACACCTTTGACATGTTTCCTCCAGGTTCCACTGCCGTCCTTCCAAAGCTCCGAAGGATCAGAGGAAGGATCAGAGGACGTCAGGTGCGCTGACGCAGGATCTGTGGAACAGCTTTCTGGGCGGCCTTTTCCACCTGAAACCCGGAGATAAAGTTTTCGTCACATTAGAGGAGGGAAGGAAGATGCTTCAGGGCACTGCCGACAACTTCATGGGGGCCTTTATGATCTAGTACCGTAAGCGCTGTCCCTCTCCCTCATCAGACTGCATGGCTGTGTGCTTATCCGCAACATGAGCAAAAGCCAAAACCAAAAGCACTGTACTTATGGCTTACGGTCTCAGGACGTTTTGCTCATGACTGTCCCTAAAGCTCGGACGGAGATGGGCAAAAAGGCCTTTATGTTTTCTGCACCATCCTCTTGGAATACCCTGCAGAATGGGCTTAAACTATGTGGGACCTAGTTACCCTTAGTGAATTTAAAGGCATTGTAAAGTCCCAGGAATTTGATTCTATTAAGTGTAAATGTTTTAATCGATGATTCAAATGTATTTTTTCCTGCACCCGTACTGTATTGCACTCTCGAGCTTGTTTGTTTTCTTGTTTGTTGTCTTGTTGTAAGTTTGACTGTTTGTTGTCTCTGAAACTATGTAGCTACTGCAGCCATTCTTGGCCAGGTCTCTCTTGTAAAAGAGATTTTAATCTCAATGAGACATGCCTGGTTAAATAAAGGTTAAATAAAATAAAATAAAACATGATAAAATATAATCAAGCGCTGTAAGATTTCAGCTATAATGTCCAGTTAAAGCCATAGACACAATGTATTTCAATCATTATGAATAAGCAACAAATGTTTGCCTCATCATGAAAAGAGTATCTGATATTCAGACTGATTTCAAATGACTAGATCATTTTGTTATATGTTTTGTATTGGGAATAAAATACTGTTTTTTATCCAACAAAAATGTGAGATGGTATCAATTCCTGATTAGATTATTTCATTGACAGTTAAGTGTTATTAATAGGTAATCAATGGTAAATAAAGAAATATCAAGCAGATTTCTCTTCTACTCATATATTACTAGATGCATGACTGCTATGGAAGAAAAAAAATCTCCTGCTTGTTCACACACTGAGGCTAACCACACAGTATACAGAGGATGCAGCATGACAGAGATGCAGATCTGCAGGCTACATAATAGACGCACAAAAAGCTGTGCGTGTGCGTGTGTGTGTGTGTGTGTGTGTGTGTGTGTGTGTGTGTGTGTGTGTGTGTGTGTGTGTGTGTGTGTGTGTGTGTGTGTGTGTGTGTGTGTGTGTATGAGGATGTGGTTATAGGTAAAGGATAGTAGCTACTGAAGTTTGTGAAGCTGACTCAGCTATACTGCACACAGACAAGGTGGTGTCAGATGGAAAGAGCCAAACAGAATGGAGGTGGAAAGTGAGGGTGATCTGGATCAGGAGGAGAGTGAAAGCAGAAAGAAAATATGAAATGGAATAGACTCAGAGGAATGGAACATTTTTGGATAAAGACCATCTTGTGGTGGAATGACACCACATGACTACGGCCCATGCCCACTATAGCCTACACGACCAGGTCGTAATTAATGTTCGCCCTGCCCAGCCGGCTGCTTGGTGCTGCAGCTTGATTGGCTGAATGGCTGGATGCCCCTTTGAATTTAGAATTTGCCCCACCCTCTCGTCGCAATGCAAGCCCGATCAGTGTCGGCAAGTATCCCAGTATGATTTGTCAAGTGAATCAGTCGCATTCAATAGACCCTTTTCGACCGGGGCCATTTTGTGTCAAAAAGGCAGGATAAACACAGGTGCAAGCAAAACACTAATGAGGGTTTCCAAATTCCAATCATGGAAGTTTGAAACCCTCATTAGTGTTTTGCTTGCACCCGTGTTTACCCTGCCTTTTCGACACAAAATGGCCCCGTGAGAAGGGTCTATAGGCTACATGAATGGCGCGGCTTTTCGTCACCATTCAGATTGCGTATAGTGGGCATGAGCCGTAAAAAACAAAAGTGGGCCAGGGGCGTAAAGTGAGGGGGGTCAATGTGGGGGGCTCTGCCCTCTTGCTCGGAACACACCCATTTTTTTTACTCGGCCTTCATTTTGATGTCACTTGTAAAGCTAAAGCTTCGTGACTGTATCTTGTACGGTTTTGACGCTATCGCACTCGCAAAATCTGTCCACAGACAGACAGACAGACATAAACACCTGGCAAAGTTGGCTACTCAAACAGCTTCTGTGGTAGTTTCTGCTCTACATTCGGTGTCTCCAGGACCACAAGTTTTGCCTTGATGAAACACACGGACACGAATCAATAGCAGCAGCCACACGCTGTCGTGACTGGTGATTAAAGGGAGGAGACAGATATGCAGGCTGCCACACAGATGACATGACCAAAGCCGGAACAGATCTACATCAAGATGTGATGGAGACACTGACCACAAATGCAGCTGAGATAATCAGGTCATTTCCTGTTATGAGAGATACATGTGTGAAGATCTGAGCACCTAAGGGTGATAAACTCACAGCTACTGGATCATCTTACAGTCTAATCATACAGTCCTATAAATCTTTGCAGTCCTGCAAAGATTTATAGGACTTTGCATAATTACACTGCCTCCTTGTGGTGTTCTGAGTGAATGATTCTATTGTGCTATTGATTTCCTATATACATATATATGTATATGTGTGTGTGTGTATATATATATATATATATATATATATATATATATATATATATATATATATATATATATATATATATATATATATATATATATATATATATAACCTATTACTACTTTCATTTGGTGAAAAATATGGGGTCCGTTCTTCCATTTTGTTCAGAGGATACATTTCATACTCATTACTGATTGAAGCAACTGTTAAGAATTGGAGGGTATCAATATTGTGTTTGTTGTGGCATGGCTGATAAGCTGCTGTACTGACTATAGTGTACATTACTAACACAGTTTACTGTATTAAAGGAACACTCCACTGATTTTCAACCATTGTCCTACAACATCAGTAGTATATCAGAAACCTGGAAACAGTTGTGAAGTGATTCATTTAGTTTGACAGTTATTGAGATTTGATTTGAGTTCAATTGTGGACCAGTGATGCCATTCATGCACAAATGACACCACTGGTCCACAACTCAAATCAACTCTCAATAACTGTCAAACTAAATGAATGACTTCAAAACTGTTTCCAGTTTTCTGATATACTACTGATGTTGTAATGATACAATGCTGGTTGAAAATGGGCAATGTTCCTTTAATGAGGATGTTGGATGTTTATTATTGTTATTAGTGTTTGTGGTAGTGTTATTTTAGTTTTCTCAGTCTTTGTAAGCTCCTTTGGTGTTTAGTAATATATGTCACGCTTCACTTCATTATCATGTCTTTTTATAGAGGAAATATACCTTTTTACTTTTTATAAATGCTCTGATGCCACAAATACATGTTCTTGCAAAGCACGATGATGATGATGATAATAACAACAATAACAACAACAACAACAACAACAACAACAATAATAATAACAAACAATAATAATAATAATAATAATAATAAGTATTGTTATTATTATTATTATTATATTATTATATATATATATTATTTGTAAAGTTTGGACCATTCTCTACCTGGTGTGATCAATTCCATGCATGTTAGTGCTACCAAGAAAAATAAGAAAGGTGGAGAAACAGAATTGAACACCACCAATCTCAGAACACACTTGATTATTTCACAATACACACACACACACGGGCACGCACGCACACACACACACACACACACACACACAATGTGGTTGAAAGAAACCTCTAAGCTGTAGGCTGAAAATGATGCATCAATATTTTTCAATGGAAATAATATGGATAATTGTGAAATCGGATGGTTCATGCTGAGACAATATTGACACATGTACAAATGTGGATGATTAATTTTACTTGTGCCCTTGTCCTGTGAAGATGTATTGTGTATTAACTATTTAGTATACCTGTACATTACTTCTTTATTAATTAAATTCTTTATAAGCATCAAGAAGCTCCCTTTTCTCTATTTACTGATTAATTTTACTGAAATTCATTGGCATAGTACTTTTCATAGTAAAATATTTAATGTGCATCTGTGTGTGTGTGTGTGTGTGTGTGTGTGTGTGTGTGTGTGTGTGTGTGTGTGTTCAAATAATGTGAAGCATAATTCATATCAGTAGTAACAGGTAGCCTAATATTTATTTTAAGCTGATTTCTGAGCCTTCGGTCCATGTAACAAAGGAGTTGTTTGTTTGCTGCACTTCTTCTAAACCGCTCTGTATGGTAAAACACAACAGGATGTGATGTAAAGCCAGCTCTCGGCAAGGGAACTTTCCTCAATTTATAAATGTTCCATATTCCGCTTGAAAATCCGTCACATCTGTCTCTCACACAGACAAAAATCAAGTGGTTTACGTCCATTCACCTTTATGTCCAAGTTGCATATGGATTACATTATAGTTGGTCCATCAGTGCATAATCTGTCCATGGGACTTACATTCTTACAAATGTAAAAAAAAAAAAAAAAAAAATCTTTTCAGTAATGAGCCCACATTCAAGAGAATTCAACAATGTGAATCATGTCCTGATCATTTTTCAGGACCGTGTGTTATTTTACAAGGTATTTAAAGTACAAAATAAGTTGCAAGGGGAACACTGTTACTTAACACTTGCAGGAATAATTAAAATGTCTCCACTACAGCATAACTAAATGAGGTCCCTGAGGAGCGTGTCATCTTTTTCAAGCAGAATACAAATCACACGTTTTTCTAAGCCTTAGCTTTATGCCCTCGGCCATTTATAAAATGAAAACAGAAACACACAGCCATATTTCACCCAATGTAGGCTGAATAATCTGGTAGTATTGCACATCGACACTAATGTAGTGTACCTACATGAAAACAAAATAATTGTATGAAAGAAATAGCGAATCAATTATAAATACAAGTATAAATAGATCTGTATTACCAAATAAATAGCATGCATAAATACAAGTGGTATATACAGATTGAGGTCAGTTTGTAGTCCGTCTCATATCCTGTGTACATAACTGCACCATCTCTTCTGATTACACCTTGAAAACCCACTGAGGAGTTTCATCCTCTTATAATACATGTATGGTTCTCAGTCAGAGAAACTTCCCCAAAGTGTTGCAATAAATACAATTGAACTTTTCTCTTTTCAAGTTAGACACATGAGTCACTAGCAGATTTGGACTTTGTGCATCTTAATGAGAGTATTATAGCACTACAGTGTTAAAAGAGTCCATATTAGTCCACTAGGAACATCCCTAACCTGCCTTTATCCAGCTTCCAATTCAACAGTCCCCCGTGTGGTACAGTCATGTGAGCCACCAGCGCCTCTCCATTAGTCCGCTCCACTATCCAGCACTTCTTGCTCACAGGTGAGTGAGGTGACTCACTGGCTGGAAGCTGCACGGTGCAGAGGGGCTTATCACCCAGATCCACGGTGAGGACGCCTGCTAGGCACTTGTCGCTGGTGCAGGTGAGCTTAAGGTCAAGGTACATGAAGTAGTACCCTTCCTTTTTCGGCTTCAGTGAGTTCTTGGGTTTCTCAAATTCGAAGTTGCTTCCTACGGAGTTTCCTTCACCATATGTGACAGGAGCCCACTCCATGGTGCTATTCTTCAACTGGCCTGCAGGAGGAGACAGGCACATTTAATTGAGTGGATAAAGGTGCTTCAAGGTCCTTCAAGTCATATCATGAACAAGTCACAGAGTGGAATATAGCCTACTACTATACATCATGTCAACGCCTTAGATTGGCAGTATTCTTAAATACATAGACTTACTGTATAGGCTATATTGCAATCATGTCATAATAATTAGCCTACATTTGCAACTAGGCCTACATCATTGAGTAGACTACGTCCATAAATGTGTAATGTTTATTGACATTGCACATATCAATAAAGGTACACAAAATTTGAGTTGCAAGTGATATACCCTATGTGATTTAACTTAGATAATATAATGTTACATTCATTGAATATGCAGAGTTTTTACTTCTTTAGAATTTAGAGATTATAAGGGCCAGGAAAACAGTGTATTGTCACAAACAAAAGCTATAACTTTTCATTTAGTGAAGAGGCCCCAAAAGCATCATCAGCCTTTATAGCCTATTAGAATTGAGCAAAAAAGAAACTTACCGCTGTTACTTGACGGGGCGACCCAGTCCAGAAAGGCTAAATCTTGCATCTGTTGATAAAACAGAGAAAATTGGTAAGTCAGTATACGTTTGTTGGAGATGATTCGAAATTTTAAGTCGTTTGCCTTTGCGAATTGTAGCCTATCAGCTGTCAGTTGACCCACCTTGTACGCTGGGGCGCTCGTATCTCCAGTTTGCCGCGCAAAGGACGGGAGCTCAATTCGTGAGCGCAGGTCAGTCACGACCATGAACCCGCCGGCAGCCAGAGCCGCCACCGCCACAAACAGGACAATAACGGACATGATGAGGAAAGCGTCCACGCACCTTCCGCGCCGCCGACCGATCGCTTCTAGAGACTCTTCAACCATCCTTGTGTGCAGAGGCTATCGCCTGCACACACACACACACACAAAGATCAAGTCCAACCCTTAAAAGTTATTTAGCTCCAATAGGCTGTTAACCTCCACAAGCAGCGCTCGGTCTTCTTAATCTTGATCTGGCGCAGTCCCTGTCCTGAGGCGAATAGATCACTGACTGCTGTCAGCACCATGTTGACTTTATATAGGCTGTTGTGAGGTTTGTGTCACTCACGGAACGCGGAAGTCATGGGTTTCCCTCCCGCCCCCTCCCTCCACGGCGGCGTGGATTGAGATTGACAGAGTTTCCGCAGCTCTCTCTCTCTGCAAGTGCGCAACTTCACAAAGCCCACATGAGTGTGTGGTGGAAAGCGAAAGGGAGAGATTCCCTCTCCCTCCAGCTTCACGACATTCCGATACAGTCAAACAAAGGCATTCCTTTTCCCCTCTGCAACCACGTGAAACCTTGACACAATAATTGGCCTGGGGCGAAAGTGGGTGTTCCTGTCAGGATGCTGGCACAGGTGCTGGGACAACAACTTGGGAAAGGCGGGGGCGGAGGTGGGTTCCGATGACCATAAACATACAGTAGGGCCTAAACAAAACTAAAGTTGAGTTCAAAATTAGCAATAGTGCAATATTATGGAAAGAATCTATTATTTTTATTATTACAATTATTAATTATTACAGAGAAGAAAATGGGGAAAGAGGGCTACGGCGTTCTGTCGAGTGTAGGCTTTCTCAGAAGGTGCTCATTGGATCCATAGGGTTGAAGATTCAGTAGAAAGAACAAAGAAAGTCCAAGGCAACTCTTCAAGAATATTTAAAAAAAAAGCCTTTAATAAAATATGGCTTCCACCGACATGTTTCGGCCAAACTGGCCTTTCTCAAGGTGATTTACAGAAACAATGAATGAGCTAGGTCTTTTGTTTGTCATACAGTGATGATAATCAGCTGGTGCACTCAGGGTGTGGCACCCAAGGGTGTGTAGCAATACTTCCAAGGGTTGTCAGGCCTAATTATTACAATTGTTTCTTTATATTGCACTAATCAATCATTGCATACTCAAATAATTCGTTTAGGCTACTTAACCTCTTGCATTGCACCTGATTTTTTGCTGTTCATCTGTCATTAACGTGATGAATTAGTTGGTTAATTCTGAACAATGCTGTTCATGCTACATACCAAATGAATCGTCTGAATCTTGCGCATCGAAGCATATCTTCCTTTCTCGGATCAGATCAACACAGCGGAAGTTATAGCCGTCTTTGTACAAAGACAAAGACAACATTTCAGATTATTTGGCTTTTTCAAATGGCTTTTTCAAATGGCTTTTTGGAAATCTAGGTAGGTATCTCCCTACAAAAACCACTGCCAAATACTCATGTTTTGGTATTTTTTCATCTTCTTTGAGTTGGGATGTGGTAAGGCCTGTGGCTATGTCTCCATTGGGTGTCTAGCCATAAATACAACAACCACAGGTAACTGTTTACACTCTAAAAGTGTTTTTTATTCTAGGCGAGAATCAACCACTGTGTTTGAGCTGGTGTTACTCAGGGTCAGCAACACATAGAGTCATTCTGACAGTTGCAACAGAAGCTCCAAAGTCTCACCTTTCAGAAAAGGTCAGGCAGTTGTCTGTAACCCTAGCGGTTCAGCCACAGTAAGCATTTGAGTTTGGGTATGTCGTTTTCACCATTTTCTTCAGAAATGATTAGCCTATACCTGCAGGACGTTTCTATCACTCCAAGGACTCAGGCTGTATATCCATTGTTAGCTCACTCACTCACTCACTCACTCACTCGCTCTAACCCCGTGTCACCTGGCTCTTCCTGAGGAGAAGAGCCTGCTTCCTATTAGACTTGAATTACACCTGTCTGCGTGCTTTCGGTGTAGACCCCGCCCAGCCAGCACTGTAAACCGGATACACCGGATACGTGCCACATTTGTATTGTTCCCCCTTTGAAACGCCGATTCGAGTTGTGTAGGATAACTAGTCGCCATGAACAGGCGGCGATGCCATATTGCATCAACGTTTTGTTTTATGTACTATGTCACTTTTTAACGTGAGTCACCTCGTGTTATCAGGCTCTATAGCTAGCTAAACGTTAGCTACATGGAAGATTTGTTTGGTGCATAATGTATCCGGTAAACTGTTTCCGGTTCCTTGGTTTACACTCACTCACTCACTCACTCACACTCACTCACTCACTCACTCACTCACTCACTCACTCACTCACTCACTCACTCACTCACACTCACTCACTCACTCACTCACTCACTCACTCACACTCACTCACTCACTCACTCACACACACACTCACTCACTCACACTCACTCACTCACTCACACACTCACTCACTCACACACTCACAGATACTTGTTGAGACACACCAGCAGCGCGTCATGGAAGCGTCGAGCAGCAGATCTGTGTGTCATCATCAAGCTAAAATAAACTATTGTGTCATTCCTCCTGTCTTACTGTATATACCTGGCATGGCATTATCCAGACATCTGACTCAACACGTACTTGTCAGCCTGCTTGAAATTCGTTGGGAATTCCCCATTGTGTGCGAGAGATTAGACTGTAGGGCCCCTATCGTTGCATCGGCGCAGTTTCTAGGCCGAGCGGCAGGCGCAGATCAAAGCAGTGGGCGTGGAAAGGCGCACTTGATATCGTCGTGCTGGCGCTAGATGCAGCCCAAAGCATTACAACCACGCCTTTTAGGCGTAAAATTATGCACCGTCATGCTCATTGGATAAGTGCAATAAACGAATCGCACGCTTGCCTTTTTAGCTCCAATTCCAGTGATCCCGCAAAACCAGACGAAAGCCAAACGCTCTGCCCCCCCCCCCCCCCCTCCCTTCATCCAGCCTGTCTGTCTGCATTATAGGCTATTATTCCATATTATTATGCTTCTCAAACCAATCTAACTGCAGTTTCAATACTGCAAGCATGTAAATACGCTACACTATAGCAAGATCAAAGTGAAAATAATGTTCTATGCATCAGCTAGAAAAATATAGCCTATTAGATTGGTGAAAGTTTGTCCAGAAAGATATCATTTTCTCTCGCCTGCTGCAGGAAGGATGATGCACATAAATATACCCTACATTATGTCAAGTCATTGCATAAATGTGTTTTTATTGTAAAACTAAATGTGAAATAGGGCCAAGTTATTGGACGGACATCACAGTATAGCAGATGCCATTAGAAGCGCGTTCCGAAGCGCGTTCCGCTGTTACTTCTCTAAATCACGTTAACTCGACAAGGGGTATATATATGCCCAGGAGGACATATATGTTTCACATAGGGTGGTGTTTTCATTTCGAGGTTTTATTTGGTCCAATATTGAAATGTTGACAATGGCAGGCTGTGTTACCATTACACATTAATTTAGAACTACCTTTTATATCTATTTTGGCTCATTTGGTGGCTATTTAGTAGCGAAATGAAGAAACACAATGCATGCTGGGAACTCAGAGAGAGAGAGAGAGAAGGGTGACAGAGAAGAAGCAGTGAAGGCAAAGAATAGGCCTGCTTTTCAAAAGCGCAAAGCGCTAAATGTAGGCCAGCTCCCAAGATATGACTAGGCTGGTATTTAGCGCCGACACGCCCACTTTGGGACTGCGCCACGCCCATTCGGCCTAAAGCGCATTTGGCAGCCTAAAGCCTATTGCTATCTTGCCGAAACAGGCGCAAGGCACGTTTTTTTGCGGTTAAGGCCCGTAATAGCGCCGATGGCCTGTGGGAGAATAGAGCCCTAGGTGTGCATCAGAAAAACCGGGTGTGCCGCGCCTAAATTTGTGTCTGCAACACAGAGTAGGCTAGACTGACATGCTGCGTCTAAATTTGTCTCTGCAACACAGAGTAGGCTAGACTGACGTGCTGCGTCTAAATTTGTCTCTGCAACACAGAGTAGGCTAGACTGACGTGCTGCCTCTAAATTTGTCTCTGCAACACAGAGTAGGCTAGACTGACGTGCTGCCTCTAAATGTGTCTCTGCAACACAGAGTAGGCTAGACTGATGTGCTGCGTCTAAATTTGTTTCTACAACACAGAGTAGGCTAGACTGATGTGCTGTGTCTAAATTTGTCTCTGCAATACAGAGTAGGCTAGACTGATGTAATGCATCTAATTTTGTCTCTGCAACACAGAGTAGGCTAGACTGATGTGCTGCATCTAAATGTGTCTCTGCAACACAGAGTAGGCTAGACTGATGTTCTGAGTCTACATTTGTCTCTGCAACACAGAGTAGGCTAGACTGATGTGCTGCCTCTAAATGTGTCTCTGCAACACAGAGTAGGCTAGACTGATGTGCTGCCTCTAAATTTGGCTCTGCAACACAGAGAAGGCTAGACTGATGTGCTGCCTCTAAATTTGTTTCTACAACACAGAGTAGGCTAGACTGATGTGCTGCCTCTAAATTTGTCTCTGCAACACAGAGTAGGCTAGACTGACGTGCTGCACTAAATTTGTCTCTGCAACACAGAGTAGGCTAGACTGATGTGCTGCCTCTAAATTTGTTTCTGCAACACAGAGTAGGCTAGACTGACGTGCTGCACTAAATTTGTCTCTGCAACACAGAGTAGGCTAGACTGATGTGCTGCCTCTAAATTTGTTTCTACAACACAGAGTAGGCTAGACTGATGTGCTGCCTCTAAATTTGTCTCTGCAACACAGAGTAGGCTAGACTGACGTGCTGCACTAAATTTGTCTCTGCAACACAGAGTAGGCTAGACTGATGTGCTGCCTCTAAATTTGTCTCTGCAACACAGAGTAGGCTAGACTGACGTGCTGCACTAAATTTGTCTCTGCAACACAGAGTAGGCTAGACTGATGTGCTGCCTCTAAATTTGTCTCTGCAACACAGATAGGCTAGACTGACGTGCTGCCTCTAAATTTGTCTCTGCAACACAGAGTAGGCTAGACTGACGTGCTGCCTCTAAATTTGTCTCTGCAACACAGAGTAGGCTAGACTGATGTGCTGCCTCTAAATTTGTCTCTACAACACAGAGTAGGCTAGACTGACGTGCTGCGACTAAATTTGTCTGTGCAACACAGAGTAGGCTAGACTGACGTGCTGCGACTAAATTTGTCTGTGCAACACAGAGTAGGCTAGACTGATGTGCTGTGTCTAAATTTGTTTCTGCAACACAGAGTAGGCTAGACTGATGTGCTGCCTCTAAATTTGTCTCTACAACACAGAGTAGGCTAGACTGATGTGCTGTGTCTAAATTTGTCTCTGCAACACAGAGTAGGCTAGACTGATGTGCTGTGTCTAAATTTGTCTCTGCAACACAGAGTAGGCTAGACTGATGTGCTGTTACTACATTTGTCTCTGCAACACAGAGTAGGCTAGACTGACGTGCTGCCTCTAAATTTGTCTCTGCAACACAGAGTAGGCTAGACTGACGTGCTGCCTCTAAATTTGTCTCTGCAACACAGAGTAGGCTAGACTGATGTGCTGCCTCTAAATTTGTCTCTGCAACACAGAGTAGGCTAGACTGATGTGCTGCCTCTAAATTTGTCTCTACAACACAGAGTAGGCTAGACTGATGTGCTGTTACTACATTTGTCTCTGCAACACAGAGTAGGCTAGACTGACGTGCTGCCTCTAAATTTGTCTCTGCAACACAGAGTAGGCTAGACTGATGTGCTGCCTCTAAATTTGTCTCTGCAACACAGAGTAGGCTAGACTGATGTGCTGCGTCTAAATTTGTCTCTACAACACAGAGTAGGCTAGACTGATGTGCTGCCTCTAAATTTGTCTCTACAACACAGAGTAGGCTAGACTGATGCGCTGCCTCTAAATTTGTCTCTGCAACACAGAGTAGGCTAGACTGATGTGCTGCCTCTAAATTTGTCTCTGCAACACAGAGTAGGCTAGACTGATGTGCTGTGTCTAAATTTGTCTCTGCAACACAGAGTAGGCTAGACTGATGTGCTGCCTCTAAATTTGTCTCTGCAACACAGAGTAGGCTAGACTGATGTGCTGGGTCTAAATTTGTCTGTGCAACACAGAGTAGGCTAGACTGACGTGCTGCCTCTAAATTTGTCTCTACAACACAGAGTAGGCTAGACTGATGTGCTGCCTCTAAATTTGTCTCTACAACACAGAGTAGGCTAGACTGATGTGCTGTGTCTAAATTTGTCTCTGCAACACAGAGTACGCTAGACTGATGTGCTGCCTCTAAATTTGTTTCTGCAACACAGAGTAGGCTAGACTGACGTGCTGCCTCTAAATTTGTCTCTACAACACAGAGTAGGCTAGACTGATGTGCTGCCTCTAAATTTGTTTCTGCAACACAGAGTAGGCTAGACTGATGTGCTGCCTCTAAATTTGTCTCTGCAACACAGAGTAGGCTAGACAGATGTGCTGCATCTAAATTTGTCTCTACAACACAGAGTAGGCTAGACTGATGTGCTACGACTAAATTTGTCTCTGCAACACAGAGTAGGCTAGACTGATGTGCTGCCTCTAAATTTGTCTCTGCAACACAGAGTAGGCTAGACTGATGTGCTACGACTAAATTTGTCTCTGCAACACAGAGTAGGCTAGACTGATGTGCTGCCTCTAAATTTGTTTCTACAACACAGAGTAGGCTAGACTGCATGGCCGTAACTAGCTATGAGCACGGGGAGGTCCGGACCTCCCCTAATATTTCAGAGGGAAAAAAAGCATTTTTTTTTTTTTTTTTTTTTTTTATAAAACAATCTGCATGGAAAAGCATGAAAAACACGGGATCGCTTTTATTTTGAAACAAAAGGCAGGTCAGGCAGGAAGTCATCTGACGCCGCGTCCGCGGTAACTTGATTCCGAGAGAGCAGCAGCATGGTGGTGAGTGATGACTGTCTGTCTGCCTGGCGAGATAATTGAAGGTGAGCGAGCTGCGAGACAGTGAGCGAGTGAACGACAGACAGTGAGTGACACTGACAGATTTTTTAGCAACAACCAAGAAAGTAAGTGTCTAGTCTGTCTCTTAAGTAATGTTACCTGTGTGACACGTTGGGATGCTACTGGCTAATCATGCATGATGCCAATTGCCAAGCTCCCGAAGTCAGGTATGCAGGTAGCTATATGCATGGTTTCAGTTTCATGACCCAATAAGTAACAAAAATAGGTGGTGTAAAGTTAAAAACAACATAATATATTTTATTTTATTTTTCAATCGTTCCTATCAGGAATAAATAAATGTCCCTCTGTATGTTTTTTTTATTATCGATGATGACTGTGTGTTGTGTACGGCTTGGGTTGTGTACCTGTGTTTGTAGGTGTCATTTTGATATGAATTTGGCTAAAACAGTTTGTGTTTGTTAGTTACAATTATGTTGACAGGAGAGCTGAGCAGGTGGTGACATGAAAGAGAATATACTGAATAATGACATCACAACAGTATAATCCTAATGTTGATTTAAAATGATATATTACTCTAAATATGGCTAAAAAAGGGGGGAAAAAACCCTCAATTTTTTTTTTTTCGGAATCCGCCTCCCCTTGCTGGACCTCCCCTATTTCGGGACCCTGGTTACGGCCCTGCTAGACTGATGTGCCGCGTCTGTTTATTTTGGGGAATACAATGGTCATCAATGCAAGGTTATTTGAAGAAGTTAAATAGCGATCTCTTTTTCAATTTGATAAACTAGTGGGGGTGGCTATATTCTAGCATTAGCTGCATGGCGTTGCATTGTTTAGTATTTCACAGGTCAATGGTAGTTGCGCAGGTATCAACTTTGACAGTGAATGTTGTTTTTGACAAAAAATATGAGGATTGTGTCACCTGGTAGAGTGCATTAAGGTTCAGGTTTAGTCCTTAGAAAATCAGATACAATGCGCTCAACTCACCATTACTGCAGCAAATGGGTGCAGGATCCTTAGCTTAAACTGCCAATCAAATAAGGGGAAGGACAGCACTCCAAGTTGATGAATGTTTATTACAACGAAGGTTTCGGGCACGTAGCCCTTCCTCAGCGCAAGGGCGTCATTTTGGTATGGCAAGGTATGGCACTCGCCATACCTTCGCTTCTAGCCAAATTTGAGAGAGAGAGGGGGGGGGGGGGGGGAGGGAATGA
>NC_139646.1:4749295-4754295 GCF_964638095.1 Poromitra crassiceps
AGTATCTCAATACAGGCTCCAAAATTTTTACTTTTTTGTCCACCAGCCAAATGGCTAGTGAATGTTCACATTTTACCTGCCGCTCAATAGATCACTATTACGTGTTTGTTTGTTTTTTTGGCTGGTGAGTGAAGCAAATCTACCAGCCACTTGCATATTTTACCAGCATTAGGCTGGGGGGCGGTGCGGACCCTGTCTCAATAACACAGGATTTACAGCACAAGCCAAAAGCACAATAACCATCTAATTGTCCATAAACTTATGGAGCATTTTGTCAGAAATAAATTGTTGGGGCCCTGAGGGATCAGTTCGTCCCAGGCCCAGGCTAGATACTGTACGCGGTGGATCTGTTGAGAGGCCCTGGGGTTATGGGCCCCCTGCAGAGATGGGCAAAAATACATCAAAAAGTATTTTGATACAAATTACAAATACTTGCTAAAAAATTTATCAAAATGCAAATACAAAATACTGGTCTGAAAAATGTATTAGAAATATAAATACATATTTTGTATTTTGAAAATACATAAAAATACTTCTTTAGATGGTAAATCGTCTCTTTAGTCCTCTGTGACAGTATTGTCCTTTGTGTACTCTCTAACACAGTTCTTCCATTTCAGTTTTTGGCCGGTGTGTGCGCATGCGCCATGGCGGCCTGTCATCTGCACTCGTCCACACAATTTGCGTGCCCGCCCTGGGGACCACCTGCGTGCCCATCCTGTTTGGTCGTCCCACTGGTCACCGCTGTACGGCGCTGTACTCCGCTTTCAAAAAGACATACGGTGGAGGAGTGACTATTCTGTGAAAACCGTCTATGAGGGTTTTACAGCAGAGCCATTCTGCTCTACAGCCGTTAAGGGTTAATATGTCACTTTTATAAGTTTAGAAAAAAATGTAGATGGTCAAAGTAACCATTTAGATTACCCTTGTGTGCTCAGTTTAGCAAAATAACCGATATTTATTTTTGCTGGGATAACGTAATGCAGGGGTTCCAAACCTTTTTTGTGCCGCGGCCCGGTAGATAGATGGAAAGAAAAGTCGTGGACCGGTTGTCAATAAAAATATATATATATATATTTTTTTAATAAACATAGGCTATAATATTATAGGCTGTGTGGTAGTTGAAACATAGTTTCAAGTTGATGTTTATTTATGTTTGTAGTTTGTAAAAAAATGTTTGTAGGCCTACCTTTTTTTTTTCTTTTTTTTTTGGACCGGGTACCAAATGTGTTGCGGCCCGGTACCGGTCCGCAGCCCGGTGGTTGGGGACCACTGACGTAATGCATTATGGGTAGTCGGCTACTGTGGCTAATGCTAGCGGCTAACGTTAGTTACTTTATGGCAGTAAAATGCCACTGAATGACCAAATAACCATTTCGAGTAACACTGTTTCCATATGGACCCCCAGTGTTGGTTAGTTGTTTATAACGTAACTATATTTATAATGTACTCCGGTTTCCGGTTTATAATTTGAGTATAACAAACGGAAGTGCTGAGGGGTTGTAGCAACACACAGGTAAAAACCGTCTATAGAGAAAGTTGTGAGCGTTAGAGAAAGTTGTGCACTTGTGCGCCAAGGCAGCGCTGGCGTCCCACAGCTGCTGAGCTAATGTTGTTGTTTTCAATCAGCTTAGTTGCATATTGCGGCCGGACCAGCATGTTAACTTGTTAGCTGGTAGCTATCAAGCTAGCTCCAGCTGCTGAGCTAACGTTGTTTTCAATCTGCTTAATTGCATATTGCGGGCGGACCGTTGTTCTTCCAGCATTAGCTTTCTGTCTGCTCCTTGTGTTTGAAGCGTAGCCACAACGATGATTATGATGCTGATAAGAATACAATTAGATTAGGGATACATGATTCAGTTTCAGTTGTTCTAGCCTCATAGTCTCGTAGCCTATATGGGAAACTGACGTTTATTTATCCACCTTTTCTTTAGATAACAGCACGATGTGAGAAAACTGCCTCAGAAATTAGTTTATCCACTTTTTTGACCAGTGACCACTACAGCGCTGCTCCACAGAAAATAAAGAGCTGCATGACGTTTAGAATTGACGAACGGCAGGTTCAAGCCAAGGTACAAGCCAAGTAATGTTAAACTTCCTTTTTTTAGGCTACATTTTCCCCTCCAGATAACATCCAATTCCGCAATCATCCTATGAGAAACATGATATGTGTACGCTTTACCACACCGGCCATATGCTAGGTTTCGACCTAGCCTTGTTTCAACACTATTTCTCCCTCAGTCCAGCTGTTAATCGTCGTCTGTGAGGGCTTTTTGACTTACAGGCAGCATTTATACATGTTAACCTCACGTTTTGGAACTTTGACCCATGTTTAGCAGATATCACATCATAACAGTATATAAATAACTGAAATCCAGAAAAAGAATAGTATAGGTACACTTTAAACAACTTCACATCCATCACGTCAGTCAATTGTCACATAATACAGTAATAATTATAATACAGTAATAATAGTCTTTATTTAACACGCTGTGCACATAGAAGCAATATACAGCAACATTAATTATTCCACCACAAAAGCTTACTTTTCAGGAATGTAACCGTGATGGCACTGAGGGGAACTTGCTATGGAAACGGGGAGGTTGTCAGCTTTGTAGCAGTGTATTTATTCATGCATTTTGTAGAGCTGAGCTGTGCAATTGTTTTTTTTTAATGTATTATAACGGCACAGGCGAGGCCGGTATCGAACCCGGGTCTGTCATTTAGAAGCGCAACACGTTAACCATCAGACCAAAGGGACAATCCTGTTGGCCAAGGACCAACGTGCTCGCTTTATACATCGAGACACCGGATTGCTACAGTATATTAGTTGTGTTGCTCTAATAGGATACACTGGTTTGCATATGCAGTACGCAGTTTCACTTGCAGATAGGCCAGTGCTTGATTGAACCATCTTCACATGGTGACTATGACTATGACTATTTTGCCTAGTATTAGGCAAAATATTCATAGTCATCAATAGTCACCTTCATCTTTTGATTATTTTGTAAAGACAAACTGATAAAAAAAATATGATTAAATCCAGACAGTGTATCATTTTGATCTCATAATTCACCAGCCTTTTTCACTTAACACTCTGCTCTTTTGACAGCTCTTTTGTTGAACCAAAATATTCACTTCCCTAAGAAATTGTTTTGGATTATTTTCCCCCAAGTAATACAAACCAGTCAGATTGAGCTGCTGAGTGATGTTGAGGGTGAAAAGCCCGTGCCAGCTGAGGTTTCAGTTCAGTTCTAGTTGTTTTTCAGTATCAACATGTTGTGGTTGCTTTCCCCCGTTCACTTCCATGTTTCCATCCAAGTTTCTACCTGACGTGCCAGCCGCAAGCCGCCCGCAACCTCCCACTTCCACTCACGGGAAACGTTAATCACATTCACTACCGCATTTGCAGTTTAAATTTGTCCTGTTGTATTTTAGTGTCATTCAGTAAGCTTGCCTTATATTTAATCATATTCACCTTATGTAGCCCCGCCTACTTGACCCAGTTGTGTTATGACTTCCTGTTCATAACACCGTCTATAGAGAAAGTTGTGAGCGTTAGAGAAAGTTGTGCACTTGTGCGTCCCACAGCTGCTGAGCTAATGTTGTTGTTTTCAATCTGCTTTTCAATCTGTGTTATGACTTCCTGATGTGAAGTCTGACTCAAGACGCACCCTACTCTGCCTCTGATTTCTGGTTGAGTTTAAACCTGTCAATGTTTCAAATGTGTCAATTTGGGAATAAAAGACATAGAATAAAAAAAGTATTTTATATATTTAAAATCCATAAAATACAAGGTCTGAAAGTATTTTGATACAAATTACATCTTATTTTTCTCAGTTCAGCCAAATACAAATTACAAAATACAAAAAAGTATTTGAAATACGTATTTTAAATACATGTATTTAAAATACTGCCCATCTCTGGCCCCCTGAGCCCTTGGACCCCTGGGCCTGGTAGGCCTGTTCGCTAATACATCCATGGGTACTACAACCCTAAAGGCTAAATGTGACGGGTCAGTGCACCTGTCTGGCAAGTGGAACCAACCACCAACAAGTCAGACAACCCTGTTACAGATACAGTCATGCTCAGGCCCGTATCTAGCCTGCCACACTAGGGTGGGCTGGTAGGGGGCAACTTTGGCGGTAGGTTGCCAGAGGTTGTGGGTTCGGGGATGGGGATTAAATTGCATTATATTCAGTGGCGCTGGAAGTACTTTTAGGTAGGAATGGACTCTCGGTGCTGCCTGCAAGGGCAGCGGCGAAGAAAATTTTATGGTTTTTGGACTTTCATCCAAGAATATTTAATTTTAAATTAACATTAGGATTATACTGTTGTGATGTCATTATTCAGTATCTTCTCCTTTTCTCACTCACTTTCATGTAACCACCTGCTCTCCCTTTAGTCATTTTACACTACAACAGACAGCAACACAGGCATAAACACTGAACCAAATTGTTCCAGTAGGAGTCACCATTCTGTTTTGGGTCACCAAACTGTAAGTAGGAACTTTCACTCAGGTGACAGGCCAGTGTTTACATTATTATTGTCAAAACTATTAGCAAACTATGTACAAACTAACTATTTACAAAACTATTGCTATATTTCCAAGACGTTTAGTCTTATTCAAATTCAAACTGAAAAGTGACAAAGAAAACTACTTTGAAAGCAGATTGACTTACCCTAAAAATAAATAAAAATACTTCATCCAGTTTAAAATAATCAACTCCATAACATTTCTTTTCATTGGATGATCTTATTTCTCAAATCAAATTAAAGACTAGTGCAGTGAGACTTAACCATAGCTAAAAACTATTTGCCATTTAGCCTTCAAACCTATATTTACAAGACTTTTAGTCTTATTCAAACTCAAACTGAAATTAAAACTTTGAAAGCAGATTGACTTTGTTACCCTAACAAATAAATAACAATCCTTCATCCATAGTTTAAAATAATCAACTCCATAATATTCTTTGCATTGGATGAGCTTATTTCTCAAATCA
>NC_139646.1:4759295-4796795 GCF_964638095.1 Poromitra crassiceps
TATTATCTTGTTTTCATAATTCTGTGAAGCCAAAATTGTGATTAAACTTCGATTAATTGCACAGACAGCTCATGAACCGGCCCGACGGTAAAGATGGTAACTGAATGGAATGTATCTGACATGAGATGTATCCCTGTGTCTCCATCAGATGGCGCTTGGCGAGTGCTACCGGGTGCGCTCCCGCCGCGTCAGCTCCAAGGCCTTCGTAAGGAATCTTTACGTCTCCTCTCTGTACAAGGAGCTGGGCTGCTTCCTGTTCGGCTGCTGTGTCGGCCAGTCGCTGACCAACATGGCCAAGCTGAGTGTGGGGCGGCTGCGGCCACACTTCCTGTCCGTGTGTGGCGTCACCTACGCCTCGCTCAACTGCACGCCTGGAACCTACGTTACAACAGTGACCTGCCGCCAGCCAGACCACCGGCTGGAGGAGGAGGCCAGGTGTGTGTCTGTGTGTGTATATTGTCTCTGTGTGTGTGTGTGTGTGTGTGTGTGTGTGTGTGTGTGTTGTGTGTGTGTGTGTGTTTAAATATATTTGTGTGTGTGTGTGTGTGCGTGCGTGTGTGTGTGTGTGTGTGTGTGTGTGTGTGTGTGTGTTGTGTGTGTGTGTGTGTGTGTGTGTGTGTGTGTGTGTGTGTGTGTGTGTGTGTGTGTGTGTGTGTGTGTGTTCTGACCAGTTCTAAATATTAATTTCTTTTTAGGAAGTCCTTCTTCTCTGGCCACGCCTCCTTTGCGATGTACACCATGCTCTATCTAGCAGTAAGTATATTCTATCTGTACTATCACAACATGTGACACTGTCTGGTGAAAGGGGTAACAATATAGGCAACCACATTTTTCATATGACGCAAGTTTAGATGTTGAAGAACGCACTCAATATAACAAACAACAGTTTTCGGATCACTAACTAAGCCTGTTTAGGGCAAAGCAAGCGTTCATTAACTTTCTGTCCGATTTTCTGTGAACGTTGCTTTTAAGCGTGCCAACATTCAAATAAGCGTTCTTCAACTATTTTCAGATTTCAATGTATGACACAACATTGGGAAGGTTTGAAAGCTTACTATCTGCACTTTCAGAGTCTGTAAAAGACTGAAAAATGACCTTGGCCTACTTGTTACACAAAACACCAGTCCTTGTCACACATACTAACACAATATACCGGCGCTGTGTCTCCCAATTCCAATTACACTCTTTTCAAATATGCAACAAGGGAGGAAAACTGTGACCCATCATCAGTCCAGCATGCAGCAGAAAGAGAGAGAATGAAAGAGGAGAGGAGGGAGAGAGAAGGACTGAAAGGAGAAATGGGCCGAACAGAGACAGCTTTGTTCTGCTCTGGGAGGAGTGTGACCTCCTCTCACTGCCTCACTGCTCTCTGCTATTGTGTATGTGTGTGTGTGTGCACGTGCGCATGTGCATGTGTGCACCCGTGCGTGTGTGTGTGCACCCGTGTGTGTGTGCACCCGTGTGTGTGTGTGTGTGTGTGTGTGTGTGTGTGTGTGTGTGTGTGTGCGCCTGCATGCTTGCATGCATGTGTATGCGAGTAACAAAGAGATCTTGGCTCTCTGTGTACATCATTGCTTTCCCTAACTGTTAGCCCTCTTTCCACCACTAAAATGCTCTATTACAGTTAGGGTGAGTAAAGGCTCTATTACAGTTAGGGTGAGTAAAGGCTCTATTACAGTTAGGGTGAGTAAAGGCTCTATTACAGTTAGGGTGAGTAAAGGCTCTTACAGTTAGGGTGAGTAAAGGCTCTATTACAGTTAGGGTGAGTAAAGGCTCTATTACAGTTAGGGTGAGTAAAGGCTCTATTACAGTTAGGGTGAGTAAAGGCTCTATTACAGTTAGGGTGAGTAAAGGCTCTATTACAGTTAGGGTGAGTAAAGGCTCTATTACAGTTAAGGTGAGTAAAGGCTCTATTACAGTTAAGGTGAGTAAAGGCTCTATTACAGTTAGGGTGAGTAAAGGCTCTATTACAGTTAGGGTGAGTAAAGGCTCTATTACAGTTAGGGTGAGTAAAGGCTCTATTACAGTTAGGGTGAGTAAAGTCTATATTACAGTTAGGGTGAGTAAAGGCTCTATTACAGTTAGGGTGAGTAAAGGCTCTATTACAGTTAAGGTGAGTAAATGCTCTATTACAGTTAGGGTGAGTAAAGGCTCTATTACAGTTAAGGTGAGTAAATGCTCTATTACAGTTAAGGTGAGTAAATGCTCTATTACAGTTAGGGTGAGTAAAGGCTCTATTACAGTTAGGGTGAGTAAAGGCTATATTACAGTTAGGGTGAGTAAAGGCTCTATTACAGTTAGGGTGAGTAAAGGCTCTATTACAGTTAAGGTGAGTAAAGGCTCTATTACAGTTAGGGTGAGTAAAGGCTCTATTACAGTTAGGGTGAGTAAAGGCTATATTACAGTTAGGGTGAGTAAAGGCTCTATTACAGTTAGGGTGAGTAAAGGCTCTATTACAGTTAAGGTGAGTAAAAGCTCTATTACAGTTAGGGTGAGTAAAGGCTCTATTACAGTTAGGGTGAGTAAAGGCTCTATTACAGTTAGGGTGAGTAAAGGCTCTATTACAGTTAGGGTGAGTAAAGGCTCTATTACAGTTAGGGTGAATAAATGCTCTATTACAGTTAGGGTGAGTAAAGGCTCTATTACAGTTAGGGTGAGTAAAGGCTCTATTACAGTTAAGGTGAGTAAAGGCTCTATTACAGTTAAGGTGAGTAAAGGCTCTATTACAGTTAGGGTGAGTAAAGGCTCTATTACAGTTAAGGTGAGTAAATGCTCTATTACAGTTAAGGTGAGTAAATGCTCTATTACAGTTAGGGTGAGTAAAGGCTCTATTACAGTTAGGGTGAGTAAAGGCTCTATTACAGTTAGGGTGAGTAAAGGCTCTATTACAGTTAGGGTGAGTAAAGGCTCTATTACAGTTAAGGTGAGTAAAGGCTCTATTACAGTTAGGGTGAGTAAAGGCTCTATTACAGTTAGGGTGAGTAAAGGCTCTATTACAGTTAGGGTGAGTAAAGGCTCTATTACAGTTAGGGTGAGTAAAGGCTCTATTACAGTTAGGGTGAGTAAAGGCTCTATTACAGTTAGGGTGAGTAAAGGCTCTATTACAGTTAAGGTGAGTAAAGGCTCTATTACAGTTAGGGTGAGTAAATGCTCTATTACAGTTAAGGTGAGTAAAGGCTCTATTACAGTTAAGGTGAGTAAAGGCTCTATTACAGTTAAGGTGAGTAAAGGCTCTATTACAGTTAGGGTGAGTAAAGGCTCTATTACAGTTAGGGTGAGTAAAGGCTCTATTACAGTTAGGGTGAGTAAAGGCTCTATTACAGTTAGGGTGAGTAAAGGCTCTATTACAGTTAGGGTGAGTAAAGGCTCTATTACAGTTAGGGTGAGTAAAGGCTCTATTACAGTTAGGGTGAGTAAAGGCTCTATTACAGTTAGGGTGAGTAAAGGCTCTATTACAGTTAGGGTGAGTAAAGGCTCTATTACAGTTAGGGTGAGTAAAGGCTCTATTACAGTTAGGGTGAGTAAAGGCTCTATTACAGTTAAGGTGAGTAAAGGCTCTATTACAGTTAGGGTGAGTAAAGGCTCTATTACAGTTAGGGTGAGTAAAGGCTCTATTACAGTTAAGGTGAGTAAAGGCTCTATTACAGTTAGGGTGAGTAAATGCTCTATTACAGTTAAGGTGAGTAAAGGCTCTATTACAGTTAGGGTGAATAAATGCTCTATTACAGTTAAGGTGAGTAAATGCTCTATTACAGTTAAGGTGAGTAAAGGCTCTATTACAGTTAGGGTGAGTAAATGCTCTATTACAGTTAAGGTGAGTAAAGGCTCTATTACAGTTAGGGTGAGTAAATGCTCTATTACAGTTAAGGTGAGTAAAGGCTCTATTACAGTTAGGGTGAGTAAAGGCTCTATTACAGTTAGGGTGAGTAAAGGCTCTATTACAGTTAAGGTGAGTAAAGGCTCTATTACAGTTAGGGTGAGTAAATGCTCTATTACAGTTAAGGTGAGTAAAGGCTCTATTACAGTTAGGGTGAGTAAAGGCTCTATTACAGTTAAGGTGAGTAAAGGCTCTATTACAGTTAAGGTGAGTAAAGGCTCTATTACAGTTAGGGTGAGTAAAGGCTCTATTACAGTTAAGGTGAGTAAATGCTCTATTACAGTTAAGGTGAGTAAATGCTCTATTACAGTTAGGGTGAGTAAAGGCTCTATTACAGTTAGGGTGAGTAAAGGCTCTATTACAGTTAGGGTGAGTAAAGGCTCTATTACAGTTAGGGTGAGTAAAGGCTCTATTACAGTTAGGGTGAGTAAAGGCTCTATTACAGTTAGGGTGAGTAAAGGCTCTATTACAGTTAGGGTGAGTAAAGGCTCTATTACAGTTAGGGTGAGTAAAGGCTCTATTACAGTTAGGGTGAGTAAAGGCTCTATTACAGTTAAGGTGAGTAAAGGCTCTATTACAGTTAGGGTGAGTAAATGCTCTATTACAGTTAAGGTGAGTAAAGGCTCTATTACAGTTAAGGTGAGTAAAGGCTCTATTACAGTTAAGGTGAGTAAAGGCTCTATTACAGTTAGGGTGAGTAAAGGCTCTATTACAGTTAGGGTGAGTAAAGGCTCTATTACAGTTAGGGTGAGTAAAGGCTCTATTACAGTTAGGGTGAGTAAAGGCTCTATTACAGTTAGGGTGAGTAAAGGCTCTATTACAGTTAGGGTGAGTAAAGGCTCTATTACAGTTAGGGTGAGTAAAGGCTCTATTACAGTTAGGGTGAGTAAAGGCTCTATTACAGTTAAGGTGAGTAAAGGCTCTATTACAGTTAGGGTGAGTAAAGGCTCTATTACAGTTAGGGTGAGTAAAGGCTCTATTACAGTTAAGGTGAGTAAAGGCTCTATTACAGTTAGGGTGAGTAAATGCTCTATTACAGTTAAGGTGAGTAAAGGCTCTATTACAGTTAGGGTGAATAAATGCTCTATTACAGTTAAGGTGAGTAAAGGCTCTATTACAGTTAAGGTGAGTAAAGGCTCTATTACAGTTAGGGTGAGTAAATGCTCTATTACAGTTAAGGTGAGTAAAGGCTCTATTACAGTTAGGGTGAGTAAATGCTCTATTACAGTTAAGGTGAGTAAAGGCTCTATTACAGTTAGGGTGAGTAAAGGCTCTATTACAGTTAGGGTGAGTAAAGGCTCTATTACAGTTAAGGTGAGTAAAGGCTCTATTACAGTTAGGGTGAGTAAATGCTCTATTACAGTTAAGGTGAGTAAAGGCTCTATTACAGTTAAGGTGAGTAAAGGCTCTATTACAGTTAAGGTGAGTAAAGGCTCTATTACAGTTAGGGTGAGTAAAGGCTCTATTACAGTTAGGGTGAGTAAAGGCTCTATTACAGTTAGGGTGAGTAAAGGCTCTATTACAGTTAGGGTGAGTAAAGGCTCTATTACAGTTAGGGTGAGTAAAGGCTCTATTACAGTTAGGGTGAGTAAAGGCTCTATTACAGTTAGGGTGAGTAAAGGCTCTATTACAGTTAGGGTGAGTAAAGGCTCTATTACAGTTAGGGTGAGTAAAGGCTCTATTACAGTTAGGGTGAGTAAAGGCTCTATTACAGTTAAGGTGAGTAAAGGCTCTATTACAGTTAGGGTGAGTAAAGGCTCTATTACAGTTAGGGTGAGTAAAGGCTCTATTACAGTTAAGGTGAGTAAAGGCTCTATTACAGTTAGGGTGAGTAAATGCTCTATTACAGTTAAGGTGAGTAAAGGCTCTATTACAGTTAGGGTGAGTAAAGGCTCTATTACAGTTAAGGTGAGTAAAGGCTCTATTACAGTTAGGGTGAGTAAAGGCTCTATTACAGTTAGGGTGAGTAAAGGCTCTATTACAGTTAGGGTGAGTAAAGGCTCTATTACAGTTAGGGTGAGTAAAGGCTCTATTACAGTTAAGGTGAGTAAAGGCTCTATTACAGTTAAGGTGAGTAAAGGCTCTATTACAGTTAGGGCGAGTAAAGGCTCTATTACAGTTAGGGCGAGTAAAGGCTCTATTACAGTTAGGGTGAGTAAAGGCTCTATTACAGTTAGGGTGAGTAAAGGCTCTATTACAGTTAGGGTGAGTAAAGGCTCTATTACAGTTAGGGTGAGTAAACTGTAATCAGTTACACTCTGTACAAAGAAGTTCATTTGTATTTAATTTTGGATCAAACACATTGACCTATGCAAATCAGTATATACCTTGGCCTGACATTGGACGATCACCTGACCTTCAACCCAGCTATAGGCACTCTATCAGACTCAGCTGGCAGAGCTTTGGGCTCTGTACTGAGCAAAGTCAAAAACTGTAGAGACCTAGGCTTTAAGTCATTTACCCAATTGTATAGATCCTGTGTATGTCCTGTTTCAGACTATGCAGCTGGGGTCTGGGGCTTTAACGAACAGACCAAATCTAACACAGTACAATACAGGGCTATTCGCTCCTTTTTGAGAGGTCATAAACGTTCTCCAATAGCAGCCATTTGTGGAGACATGGGCTGGGAACCGTCAAATGTCAGGCATAAATGTGAAATGCTTCGCTTATGGAACAGACTGGTAAATATGCCTGATCATAGGCTGACGAGAAAGATTTTCAATTGGGAAACATCAAAACTATCTCCCTGGGCCAGTGAGGTGAAATCTTTATTTTACATTTCTGATTTGTCATTCATATTTCACAATAGACTACGTTGTAATATTCAAGAAATTAAAAAAGCTTTCTTCCAATTACATAAAGAAAAATGGACTACAGAAATATGGAATAAGCCTAAATTAGGAACTTATTGTCTTGTGAGTAAAGGCTCTATTACAGTTAGGGTGAGTAAAGGCTCTATTACAGTTAAAGGAACACTCCCCCCATTTTCAACCAGCTTTGTATCATTAGAACATCAGTAGTATATCAGAAAACTGTAAACTGTTTTGAAGTCTGTCATTTAATTTGACAGTTATTGAGTGTTAAAGTTTGGACCAGTGACATCACTGGTCCACACTAACTCAAATTAATAACTCATTAACTCAAATCAACTCTGGTCCACACTTTAACACTCAATAACTGTCAAATTAAATGACAGACTTCAAAACAGTTTACAGTTTTCTGATATACTACTGATGTTCTAATGATACAAAGCTGGTTGAAAATGGGCGGAGTGTTCCTTTAAGGTGAGTAAAAGAAAGAATAAAAAATGGAATGAGAGACACTGGGGAACAACAACAGGATGGTTCATCTTCATTTTCATCATAACTTGTCATCTTGGGAGATATACAGCAGTTGAGATTCTTCCAAAGCATTGTGCAGTGTATTGAATATGCCCAGTTATATAACGTGCACACACATTCACACAGCGGCCATTATGAACACTCTGGCAAGTACGAGCAAGTGCTGTACCAAGATACACACCATTCAGATACGTATCGTTTCACCGATTCCCCAATGAACAAGTATGACCTCTATACCAAGTTTGGTGGTGGTGAAAAATGTAGCAGCCTAATAGAAACAACTGGAGCTCAAGAATCTAAGCGGATACAAGTTCAGGTTTTAAATGGCCCATTAGCTACCAGAGGCAGCTAGTAGGCGTAACTAGTAGAGCCTACTAACTTCCTTGCCAAATTAAATTGAAATTGTTGTAGTAGTTGTTAGCTGTAAGGTCTGTCTGAAGTCCTCATGTATCTACCGAGTTAACACCAGTGTTGGGGGTAACTCATTACAAAAGTAACATATTACATGTAATATATTACTTTTAGCAGTAACTCAGTAATATAACTTATTACTTATAGGGTTTCAGTAATATTATACCAGTTACTTTGTCAATAACTCAAGTTACAAATTGAGTTACATTTTATTAAATCAAAGCACATATTTAAAATATATATAATCATTTGCTAATCAAACTGTTTGTTTTTATGCAAATAACCACTATAGATGACAATAACAAAGGAAAAGAATAACATTTCGAATTTTGGATTGTTTACACCGACTTCAAGGCGGTTGAAATTATTTTTTCGGGATGGTTTGATGTCATTCTGCTGCTGCTGTTGTTTTGGTGAAAGTAATGCAAAAGTAGTGTAGTAAGTAATGAGTTACTCTACACAGACAGTAATATTGTAAAGTAACTTATTACTTTCAAATGAAAGTAACTAGTAATATGTAGTATATCACATTTTGAAAGTAACTTGCCCAACACTGGTTAACACTAGCTTCATATCTTCATACTACAGTTTTCCACCCAAAGTTTTTAAAATGGACACGAACCAGTGAATAAGGTCAATTGCAAACAGAGTTATGTAAGTGATGACGTTCCTTTTGTTTTATCTACCAAATAATGTAGGCTAATGTGTTTGTTTCTGTCCGGTAGTTTTACCTGCAGGCGCGGCTGACGTGGCGCGGGGCTCGGCTACTGAGGCCCGCGCTGCAGTTCTTCCTGGTTCTGCTGGCGGTGTACACGGGCCTGACCCGCATTTCAGACTACAGACACCACCCGTCTGACGTACTCACCGGCTACATACAGGGAGCCCTCACTGCATACTGGGTGGTCAGTATACTATGCTTGCTTGTTTTTCTGTGTGTCAGTGTCTGTGCATTATCTCAAAGTTTGTGAAAGTCAGACGTTTGTCTGACCAGTTTGTTGTTGTACACCTGTTTCCCAGGCCTTCCACATCTCCTCCATGTTCAAAAGCTCCAGTGCGCCTCTCCCTCCCAGTCAGGGCCTGGACAGCGCCCTGTCACCCCACCATACCAACTGCTAGACCTCCACCCGATCCACGTGTATGTGATGCTACCCCACTTCTCTGTTAGTTTGGTTTGCAAAGACAGAGATCTGAAGAATGTCAGACCATTTCCTGTGAAGTCAAATCACATACCTCAGTTTTCGGACAGACAGACAGACAGACAGACAGACAGACAGACAGACAGACAGACAGACAGACAGACAGACAGACAGACAGACAGACAGAAAGAAAGAAAGGTAGGGAGACAGAGAGGGGGAGAGAGAAAGAGAGAGAGAGAGAGAGAGAGAGAGAGAGAGACGGAGCTCTTTCAGTGATCTTCCAGAAAGGGGGGAGAGTAGAGCTATTTGAATGATTCCGACATGTAATACGTTATGTTGATGGGAGAGAGGAGACTGTGCGCTCTGCTTGGCTGGGATGCATCACTCGTCTTGAGATGACATGATTGTAGCCTAAAAACAGATGGACCACTAGCATTTCTAGGAGTCAACTGTAAATACATAGAGATTTTTTGTACAACTCATATTATACAGTAAAAGCACTTTTTGATTGACATATTAGTATGATATACAGGATTATTGCATTGTAATAATTTGATACTTAGAATGTAATATATTTTATACAAAAACATGTAATATACATAAATATCTTGTAGCCAGTTTTGGTGTTTATACATAAACTCAGTGAATGTAACGGTGCTGAAGGAAAGCAACAATAGCGATAAAGCAACTCATTCTCTTAATGTGGTTTAACATTAGTCGCAGATAAGGTCTGTCTGAATGTTTCCGAGTGTCCCCCCCCCGCGCGCGCGCGCGCGTGTGTGTGTGTGTGTGTGTGTGTGTGTGTGTGTGACCCTGGTGCAGAACCTCTTAGATTACTGATGACTGAATTAGCAGCTGTGCAGACCATACCAATAATGTAATAATGTGTATTTGCTACTGTTTGTTCACGTTTGTACAATACCATGTATGTTGTTAGCATAACCTTCCAGTCCGAGCACACACAGACCATTAAAGATGGTGATTTTTTTTTTAACAACTGACTCTTTTAAATGTAATCACCATTCCAAGATGGCAGCTAAACCGCTGGTGTATATTGTGGGTATTATACAATTTAACAACAGCAACAGATGACTATTAACCTGGTAAAAAACCCTACTGATAACGTGACCTCATGTTCTGTTTCACTCTATTTACTGTACAGTATCAACCTGGACTTCCAGCTGCTTACAGCGATTTCAGTGGGCGGGAGTTTTGCCAGCGGCGTCAGCCCTGATTGGCTGGCGGTTATGTTGTCAACTATGATGCACGGCCCTGATTGGACCAGTTACATTCTAATTTCTAGAAATCGCTGGGGGACGGGTGGAAGTCCAGACTGATCCGTACAGCATGGGTTCACATGATCAGGACGGTTTTACGAGGCTAGAACCGTTTTTAAGTAAATGGTTACATGTAGCTAACAATTATAGTGATTGTTTTTGTTTTATGCCAGCTATCATTTTGATGGCAGTTATCATCACTGAAGGGAATACTTCACGTCTTCCCTTAATCTGAAATTAGATCCTCTATTCCTCTGTCTCGGCATGCCACAGTATTTATTATTCCTTACTCAGTGCCTCTCCTTCCTCATCATACGCCTCATCACTTGATGTATTCCTGCTTTTTCTAAATCCCTCCATGTGTCCGTACGGCCATACAAACAGAAAGAGCCACTTTAGTTCCACATGTTTACTTGAACTTCAATAGCAATACAAGACAATCAGAACACTTTCAGGGTCAATATGTACAAGGATCTCAGGATCGCAGAAAAGTTCTGAGGTTTATATGATCGGTTCTGGAGTCAAGAGTTCCGTTGCCATGGCAAACGCCAAGGCAACGTGTTCCATCGCCAACAGTCAGTGGAAGGGGGCGGAGGTTTTGGTCTTGATGTGAATGGGATTGGTCAAGAGTTCAAAATCAGCAGGAGGGGTGTGTGTGTGTAAGGGCCCCCCCCCCCCATTGATATTGATAAAATGCTCCACTGTGATACGTTAATTATACAAGAATGATGTATATACATACACGTGCGCGCACACACACTTACATACACACATACACACATACACACATGCATGCTCACCCATCCACACGCACGCACGTGCACACACACACACACACACACACACACACGCGCTTCAGTACTTTCCTCCTACAGTATGTATCCTTGTAAAGCCACTATAAAGTCATGCACATGTTCTTTGAAAGGATTTTTTGGCAACACACAAGTGCTTCTTTGACACACTGTTTGCTTGCTACGGGGAAGGGCAACACCCACCCAGCCCATGAACCAATAGAAACGTAGACAATGGGCCAATAAGAATAAAGCACCGATGAGGCGGGAAGACACAGCAGGGTTTAGGAGAGAGGGAAGAGGCAGAGAGAGAGAGAGAGAGAGAGAGAAGAGAGTTGTAAATGGATCACAGTCATAGAAAAGTAACAAAACATGAAAAGGGGGAAAGTCTCGTGGTGATCGGGAGATAGAAGCAGGAAGGAGCCATCGTTAACATCGTCACTAGCATCACGGTTACCATCGTCGTTATTATCCTCATCCTCTTCATCAATGTTGTTCATCATCATTATTCATCGTTATGACCGCCTTCCTCCTCCTCCCTGGTTTTCTATGCCCCGATCACCACCGCCCTAGTCACAGGCTCGTCACCCGCTGCATCTGTCCATCGTCTCCCTCGGACGTGGGCTCCGCCGTGTACGCCGCCTCCCCGTTGGCTGCCAGCGGCGGGGGCTGGTAGAAGGTCTGCAGGTGATTGGGCCGCGGGCCCAGAGGGGGCCGGCCCAGGCTGTAGGGCAGTTCCAGGGCGGGCCGCTGGGGCTGGCCGCCAGTGGGGCTGACCTCGTCGTGACCTTCGGGGCTGCTGTCGGGGTAGGAGAGGGTCGGCGGGGAGGTCCGGGTGTAGAAGCGGGGAGGAGAACTGCTCCGGCTGTACACCTGGGGAGAGTGGCGGGAATAGAGGTTGCTGGGAGGCGAGTTGGCGTCCCGCGGGGCGAAGACGTTGGTCGGCGGGGAGCTTCGCGGGAAGATGCTGCTGAGCGGGGGCGAGCGGCGATCTCCGGGGTACAGCGGGGAGGGGTTAGAATCTCTGGCGTAGATCGGCGAGGAGGAGTCGGGGTCCAGATCCAGGTCAGGGGTCAGAGGCAGGGCAAAGCTGTCGGAGTCGTCTGGGTCGGCGTGGTAGCGAAGAGAAGAGCCTCTCTCTTTCCCTCTCTTCCAGCCGTCTAGCCCTCCATCTTTGCCCTCAAACAGGAAGGATTCCTCCCTGTCGATATCAATTCCCCCTCTCCACACGTCCAGTGCCCTGTCCTTCTGCTTCATATTCTCATTCTCTCGCTCCATCCCCACTCTCCATCCGTCCATGTCCTTCAAAAACATGGCTTCCTCTTTCTCTCTCTCCATCCCGCTTCTCCACCCGTCCATTCCAAAATCTTTCTTCTGAGTGATAAACGTCTCGTCCTGCTCCGCCTCCGCCCCTCCCCGCCACACCTCCAGCCTTCCCTCCCTCTTCTCCAAAAGAAGTGGCTCTTCCCTCCCTCTCTCCATCACGCCTCTCCACTCTTCCATCTCTCCGTCTCTCTTCTGAGGGAGAAACGACTCGTCCCTCTCTCGCTCGGCTCCTGCCCTCCACTCCTCCATCATCCCGTCCCTCTTCAAGAGGAACGCCTCTTCCTTCTCTCTGTCCTGGCCTCCTCTCCATCCTTCCACAGTCGCCTCCCTCTGTTTCATCAGCAGCGGCTCTTCCAGAGCCTTGTAGAGCGGCTCCGACTCCTGGGGCGGAGGTGGAGGAGGAGGGGGCAGGGGCCTGTCGCGGTAACGTTCCCTCTCCCTGTCTCTCTCCCTGTCCCTCTCCCTGTCTCTCTCCCTGTCTCTCTCCCTGTCTCTCTCCGCCCCGCCACTCAACTCCACCGCCGCGCCGCGGTGGCGCGACAGCGTGCCGGCCGGGGCGCGGCTGAGCGTGGCGTAGGGCCGGGCCTGGACGTCGGGGGGACGCGCCTGCTGCCTGTCCAGGAGTCCGCGGCGACCCAGGGTGCCTTGCAACGGCAACCTCTCCCCGTCCTTGAGCGGATCACGAGAGTCAGCGTCTCCTCCAGAAACGAGGCGAGCGTGCGTCCAGCCGTCCTGTAAGCGCGGCGCGGTGGCGTGATCCTGTCCGCGCGCCGCGCCGTGCGTTTCGGGCTCTTGTGTCTGGTGCCGGCTGCCGTGGGTCCACCCGTCCTGCGCGTTGTGCCGCGTGTGCGTCTGCATGGTGGCGGCCCAGCCCTCCTGGGGCTGCTGCGAGTGGCGGGTCAGCGTGGCGGCGTGCGTGAGAGCCGCCGGACGCTCGTGGTGCTGCTGAGGCCGCGCCAGGCTGCCGTAGCGCTCGGGGGGAACGGGCATGGGCACCTGGGGCCTGAGGTTGCTCTGCACCAGCTCCGAGATGATCATCTTCTCCAGCGCCGCGGCGTCAGACAGGTTCCTGCGCATCCCGGTGGCGCCGCTGCCCAGGTCTGCAGCTCCGTGGGGGGTGAGCAGGGCCGGGGAGACGTCGTCGTCCCCTCCTCCCATCCCGACGCCCCCCTCCCCCCTCAGAATGTCGGTGCTGCCCACCACCCCGGCCCGGGACCCGGGTCCGGCTCCCAGACCGTGCAGGGTGAAGGTGTTGGGCGTGTAGCCCCCGTTGAGACACACACTGTCTAACCCACAGGACTCCTGGCTCTGGGACACAGCACCCTCTGTTAGGAGGAACAGGGAACATGTCAGTCACACATGGAGGACTGTTCAACCATAAAAGGTGCAAATCATTGAAAGATATTTTACATGAGTGAACGTATGAATGAATGGGCAGAGATTTAGGAGTTCATGTGCACACTGAGGGCCCCTGGCAGTACCAAGAACTGATTTGGGTAATACCAATATTCTTTGATGAAATGTTATATAGTCAAATGGAAGAGATGTTCATTTTATGTGTCTTCATGATTTATGCATAGTTACTGTGTGCACATTTCCATAATGCACAGATATGCTCTATGAATTGAACCACAGCACACAATGATCTGAGAGTGAGCACAATAAAGGAGAGCTCATACTCGGCTTGATTCTGAAGGTTCCTATTGGTCCACGTTAAGACAGAAAGACAGGAAGGAGAAAGGGGCAAAAAAAACAATCAAAAAAAGACACACACATTTCAAAGTCCAAAACTAAAAATGTTACACTGCACTGGCATAAAACATGCACAAGTGTTACACAAACAGAAAAACAGCAAACTACACAGCCATTTTTTTGGTAGGTACAAACACACAGAGGACAAGGTAAAGTACTGGGGACAGGGTAAAGTACTGAGGACAGGGTAAAGTACTGAGGACAGGGTAAAGTACTGAGGACAGGGTAAAGTACTGAGGACAGGGTAAAGTACTGAGGACAGGGTAAAGTACTGAGGACAGGGTAAAGTACTGGGGACAGGGTAAAGTACTGAGGACAGGGTAAAGTACTGAGGACAGGGTAAAGTACTGGGGACAGGGTAAAGTACTGAGGACAGGGTAAAGTACAGAGGACAGGGTAAAGTACTGGGTGAGAGTGGCGAGAGCAGTGAGGTGTACCTGTAGCGGTGAAGGGCTGGGTGTATCCCTGCGCCAGCAGAGTGTCGTAAGGAGACGCTCCAGGATGGGTCTGCAACACTGGATTAGTCAGGAAGTGGTTCCCCAAAGCAGCTGGAGAGGGAGAGGGAGATAAAAAAAAATGCCAACATCAACCATGAACAAATAAATATAAATGTTTTTGAAAGATGAAATGATAGCATGAAGAATGTGATAAAAGAAAAAGAGAAGTAGAATAAAAAATGAATGTACCTCGGTTAAGTGTCGGAGTATTGTTAACATCTGCAGCAATGAAGGACGATTCGGTCTGTCTGCGAACAGTGTCGTTCCACATCCTCCTGATACGACTCTGATAACAGATACATTATTATTATTATACATTATATATTATTATTATTATTACACACAGGGTCAAGTTGGACGTTGGAGAGAGAGAGAGAGCAGTAGAGAAAGAGGGAGAGAGAGACATGATGCTGCACTGTACCTGTCTGTTAGCAGTGGCCCTGCGACCCTGGCTGCTGCTGTAGCGGCTGTTGGACCGCAGGGCGGCGCCCTTCACTGAGTCAGGAGAGCTGGAGGAGGAGGAGCCACAGCACTGGGAGAGACGCAGGCATCGCCCATAGTCCTTCTGGCCCTACACACAACAACAGATTGACATAGCCGTGATTAAAGATACTTTAAAGTCCCCCTCCACTCAAAAATATGTTTTTTCCCCCAATATTCCTTCATTGGGTGTCTGAGCCTCACTGTGCAGAATGATGTGTGTGCAGAGTTTCACACTAGAAGGCTGTTTTCACAAATGTCTGCTGAAAGTGGAAAGTTTCTCTGTGCTCACTGAAAATTGTCCAATTTCAGGGGCTGGTGCCTTTGAGCATGATTTCTGACATCACAAATAGTTTGGAAGACAAGATAAGATAAGAGAGATAAGATCATCCTTTATTCGTCCCACGAGGGGAAATTTCAGTGCTACAGCAGCAAGTAGACAGGGTTAAAAAAGAGACAGCCACATAATACCACGTACAGTCAACAGTAAAAACAGAATATAGCAAGTACACAAGTAAAAAATTGCATTAAAAAAAGTACAAAATGACATTAAAAGTGCTGGATGAAAGTGCCTTTAGTAGCTAATTGAGAGGAGCAATGTAAAACCATTGTACACTCAAGAATGTACAGAATTCAAAAGTCTGACAGCCGCTGGGAGGAAAGAACTCCGGAAACGCTCCCTCACACACTTTGGGTGGACTAGTCTGTTGGTGGTGCGGGAGCTCTCCAGGGCTGTCACAGTGTCGTGCAGAGGATGGGTCTCCAGGCAGGGGTGGACTGGGATCATAATTCAGGCCGGGCATTAGATACCAAGCAGGCCAGGCCGATACGGGCCGACGTGCGTGCCGGCGTCCGAAGGGCGGCGTCGAAAAATTTGGGCCGTTTGAAGCTCAATTTGGGCCGTTTGAAGGCCAATTTGGGCCGTTTGAAGCCAGATTTGGGCCGTTTGAAGCCCAAATTGGGTCATTTAAAGCCAGATTTGGGCCGTTTGAAGCCCGATTTGGGCCAAGTCCAATTTTACAATCAGATGCACCCACTTTAACCCTGAATAAAGTAATTAAACCACTAGTAAACCAGTAGGCGGCACCTGGCCTGCTGTTCAGTGAGTGGCCTGGCCTGGCCTGCAATTCTTTTTTTTTTTTTTTTTTTTTTTTTGCAGGCCAGGCCAGGCCAGGTCACCGGGCATTTGCCCGACGTGCCCGATTATGCAGTCCGCCCCTGTCTCCAGGGCTGTCACAGTGTTGTGCAGAGGATGGGAGTTGTTCTCCATCAGAGAGGCCAGTTTTGCTCTCATCCGCCGCTCATCACCCACCACCTCCACTGAGTCCAGACGGCAGCCTAGGACAGAGCTGGCCTTACGAATCAGACAATCCCTGTCCAATATTCAACGTACCTTCCGACTACTTCCTACAACTTACCCTTACCTATTCAAGCCTCCACTGAACATACACTGAGAATGGACTTCGTAGTGAAGGTGGAAACATCTTGAGTCCAGCAGTTACACTTTTGAAATGAAATATATTTGTATATTTATAGATTCTGGAATGTGTAATGAGGGAAAATGGAGTAGGCCTAGATGTATTTTTAAGGATTTTCACAAGATCATTGAACTTTCTTTGTGGAAAAAACATATCAGACATAAATTATTATTCAAAGTAGAGTATTTTTTATATACATGTTAAAACATGTCAGGAGGGGATCTTTAAGTGTAAAGACAAACACTTGTGATTACATAAGAACACACACACACACACACACACACACACACACACACACACACACTCACACATAGACCCACCTTCCTGGTGAGTGTGCAGTGCAGTATAGTGATGAGCAGACCCTGGGCTGTGTTGAGGGAGGAGAAGAGGTAGGCCAGGAGCAGAGAGGGGGCTGAGAGGAAGACCAGGCCGGATGACCAGGTCACACTCTGCAGGAAGAGCAGGGTGAGGGAGCCCACTGCCCACGCCCTGCATGGGAGACAGACAGGAGACAGGGGGGGTTTAGACAGGAGAGTGGAGCAGGAGTAGATATCAGACTGAACTGTCAACTCGTTGCACTCCATTTCCTTCTTCAGTCTGACCTTGCCTCCACTCGAACGGCTTTCCATAGAGGAAATAACCCCAGGGGAATTTGATTCTCCCGAACCAATCACTAGAGACCAATAACGTATTCACCTGGATACAATGCAGTGGGGAGAACAAGGCGGGAATGTCTTCAAAGCAGAATGCTGTTTGGATTTCAAAGTAATTGGTACCTTTAACAAATTTTAAACAGCCTCGATAGCGGCATCTATTGGTGTCGCCATTGTTATTAGGTGGTCCGACGCACTTTGACAACAGCTTGACTGCTTATTGACGCTGATTGGCTAATCGTTAGTCACAGGGATTCGAAGGTGTGGACCCAGGCACGGGCAGGAGGGAACGTGTGGACCCAGGCACGGGCAGGAGGGAAGGGGAGACAGAAGTCAACTCTGTTTGAGAGCTTCAGGGCCGCGTTATCCATGGATTGCATTTGTGATGGAAAAGTTGTTTGTAATGATACGATACGATACAACTTTATTGTCAGCTCACACTGAAATTTGTTTTGCCTCCATGGCATCACCGTTCACAATGCAGACATGTGTGTATAGGGTGACCTATAAGATGTTTGCCAAACTATGCTATTGGATGTTTTGGACCCAGACAGGAGTTTCAGTTCTATATGAAACCCACCCGTAACATCAGACTACCAAGAGACCCCTGTTGTAAAACGAGGATGTGTACCTGTCTATGGCTGGTTTCGTGTCCTTTTGATATATCATGAAACCACATGTTCGTGCAGGAACGCACGTACACAGGGGAACTTCCCTCTTTCTTAGAGCCTGCTTACTGTATAAAAAGTCTCACCCTGTGAGGAGGAGGCAGTTTTCTCAATGACAAGCAACCTGTTTTAAGTTGTCTCAATGAGATTGCTCAAATCTGCAGATTAATAAATACTTCATTTACTTTCATGAGTGCTATGTGACATTTTCTTCTCTGGACTTGCTCGTTTGCTGAGGTTACTGTTTTTTCCACAACACATTTTACCTTTTTTTTTTACTGAAAAGTCAAAGCTAATGAATTGAACTGAGCCTCTTTATCCTTAGATCTACACAGGAGTTCCCTAAACAGATCGACGTGGCTTTGCAATACTGACCTCAGGTTGTCGTGGCGACTGGAGTCTGGCTTCAGGGCAGCGGAGCTGTGCATTTTATGGAGGGTCATCACCAAGACAACCAGGTTCAGCTGAGGTCAAATAAATGAAAAGATCACATATTGTAAATTGACTGCATTTAACAGCGCTTTTCTAGTCTGACAACCAATCAGAGCGCTTTACAACACATGCCTACCTGTACATTCACACACACACACACACATTCATACAGCGTTGGTGGCAAGCTACCATGCAGGGCGATGGCGCAACCATCAGGAGCAATTTGGGGTTCAGCATCTTGCCCGAGGACACTTCAACATGCGGACTGGAGGAGCCGGGGATCGAACCACCGACCTTCTGACCTGATTAGTGGACGACCAGCTCCACCTCCCGACTTTGACCTCCTTCCTCAAGACGTGTCATGACAGATATGAAAGGATTGTAATTGTTTTTCTTTTATTGAATTATTGTATGTGAGTGTAAAGTCTCACCGTTATTATGACAGCTACCGGTCCTAGGAAACTCCAGATGAAGTAATTGTCTGTCCGTAGCCAACACCTACATCCACACACACACACACACACACACACACACACACACACACACACACGCATGCACGCACAAATTCACATACACACAAATCAAAGGAAAATTGAGACATCTCAAATAACAAAGGCACCTGACACAAGAATACACATACACATATTTTTTCAAGTGTACTTTTCTATCAATAAAGTCGAGTCGACATCGATTATTCGTCACGTGGTGCAGTGTTGGTATTAAAAAAGTCTGCCTGGCCTAATGAGTTGATGACGTCAGCAGATTGCGACCCAATGCTTGCGACGCATTAATATTAGCCATGTGAGGAATGTAAATACAATCATGAATGACTTGGAGAAAAAATCTCTCTGAAAGTAATATGAACTTATTCATGTCCGGGCTGCACACACTTTCCTTCACTATAATGTGTCCAGGTGGGTTGCACCATCTCCATCTGTTGTTCACGTAAATAGTCTCCCCTTCCTATCCGCTCTCACGGCAACTCCTCCCCTTCCTATCCGCTCTCACGGCAACTCCTCCCCTTCCTATCCGCTCCGACGGCAACTCCTCCCCTTCCTATCCGCTCTCACGGCAACTCCTCCCCTTCCTATCCGCTCCCACGGCAACTCCTCCCCTTCCTATCCGCTCTCACGGCAACTCCTCCCCTTGCTATCCGCTCTCACGGCAACTCCTCCCCTTCCTATCCGCTCTCACGGCAACTCCTCCCCTTCCTATCCTCTCTCACGGCAACTCCTCCCCTTCCTATCCGCTCTCACGGCAACTCCTCCCCTTCCTATCCGCTCTCACGGCAACTCCTCCCCTTCCTATCCGCTCTCACGGCAACTCCTCCCCTTCCTATCAGCTCCCACGGCAACTCCTCCCCTTCCTATCCGCTCTCACGGCAACTCCTCCCCTTCCTATCCGCTCCCACGGCAACTCCTCCCGCACAAACTGCTGCTAAATTCTGGATAGAAAGCATGTATTTGTATATTGTATGTCTCCTCTTCCTTAACCATGGCGCCCTCCCTCTGCAGCTCCCGTATTTCCTCCTCTGCACCTCTTGGGCATTTCAAGTCTCGTGCTGCGGGTCACAGTGTACTCAGAGGGCTCCTCGGCTCATCAGCTGATCCCCATAGTAAACAATAGAGCCGCTCGCAGCAATAAAAAGCAGTACTACTCCGATAACGAGAAAAGCAACAAACAAAAACAAAAACAAAAAGCCAAATAATGTAGTTTACTACTTTGATGAATAAATCTAGAAAAAGTCAATAGATATAGAAAAGAGTGAAAAGACAAAAGATGAGCTCTACATGCTGCCTGCCTCAAACCATGTGATGAGTCATCGACTTACAGTACATACAGTACTGAAGTTACATTGACACGTCGACTAATCTCTGCAACCTCTAGCACGTGCACGCTCTCACACACACACACACACACACACACACACACACAACGCTCACTCACACACACACACACACACACACACACACACACACACACCCACACACACACACACACACACACACACACACACACACACATGTCCACCTACGCAGTGTTTGAGCCGTAGCCGTAGCCCCTGAAGTCGATGGCCGCGGACACGGCCACCACCAGGCCAGGAATGGAGTAGCCACACAGGTAGAAGTACTTCCTCCTGGAGTTCCGTCCCTCAAATACCTCCCTCTGCAGCAGGTACAGTTCCACCCCCTCCAGACACAACCAGCAGAACACTGACAGCAGGGAGAAGTGCAGCAGGCCGGCAATGATGGAGCACGCTACCTGGAAGTGTGGATAGTGAGAGAGCGTGCAAAACACAGAGGATAGTGAGCCAGAACATGCTGTAAAAGAGGTAATAAAGGAACAACCCATAACATGAATGTCAACAGTAGTACAAGCTGCTGTTACGCCAAAAACACAAAGAGCACAAAGAATATGAGCGTATTGGTGTGCAAATGTTTTTAAAATACCACAATAAACACCAATCTACTTGACTGCTCATTAGTCCCGCATCATAGCACTCACTTTGAATTGAGTCTTGTTGGCACCAACAAGGAAGAGGAGCTCAGTGATGAGGAGGTTGGCCCACAGATTGCAGTGGATACTGCTGTGGTCTGTGTGCCATGGCGCCCCCTGGCAGCACAGGGTGGTAAGGCAGGTGGCCAAACACACCAGGGCTACTGAGATGCCCACCCAGGAGACAACATAGACCAGCAGCTCTTCCACGCCCACCCCCGACTGGCAACGAGAGGAGGAAAGGAAGAATGAGTTATAATAATTATAATAATTATAATAATTATAATAATTATAATAATTATAATTACAATAATAATAAAGCCTTTCAAAACAGTGCAGTTATGAACATGAAGAGTAGAATACATGTATGGATGTAGGCAACCTTAGTCCTGAGGCTTTAGGACATCTGAGGCTTTAGCCCCAAATGTTTTATGAAGAACTCCGGATCTCTCTCTCTCTCTCTCTCTCTCTCTCTCTCTCTCTCTCTCTCTCTCTCTCTCTCTCTCTCTCTCTCTCTCTCTCTCTCTCTCTCAAAAACAGGGGGGGGGGGGAGCCCTGGATCTATTCATCTGTCATTCCACTCATGCAGTAAAGCCCTCAAAAATGATATGATTTCGTTGATCAGAAATGACTACTTGGGACGTGCACATTTTGTGTGAGAAAGAGAGAGAGAGAGAGAGAGAGAGAGAGAAGGAGAGAGACTGTACCGGTTACAGGGCTTGTCATTGTTGGCATCTACTGTAGCTATAATTCACTAAGGCTATTGAAGATCTATAGTGGATCTAAGAAGCTTTTTCAAAAGGAAAAGGGATGAAGGCAACGAGGCGCAGGCGAGGCTAGAGGAGGGGGAGGAGCAGGCGAGGCTAGAGGAGGTGGAGGAGCAGGCGAGGCTAGAGGAGGGGGAGGAGCAGGCGAGGCTAGAGGAGGTGGAGGAGCAGGCGAGGCTAGAGGAGGGGGAGGAGCAGGCGAGGCTAGAGGAGGTGGAGGAGCAGGCGAGGCTAGAGGAGATGGAGGAGCAGGCGAGGCTAGAGGAGGTGGAGGAGCAGGCGAGGCTAGAGGAGGTGGAGGAGCAGGCGAGGCTAGAGGAGATGGAGGAGCAGGTGAGGCTAGAGGAGGTGAGGTGCAGGCGAGGCTAGAGGAGGTGGAGGAGCAGGCGAGGCTAGAGGAGGTGGAGGAGCAGGTGAGGCTAGAGGAGGTGGAGGAGCAGGTGAGGCTAGAGGAGGTGGAGGAGCAGGTGAGGCTAGAGGAGGTGGAGGAGCAGGTGAGGCTAGAGGAGGTGGAGGAGCAGGCGAGGCTAGAGGAGGTGAGGTGCAGGTGAGGCTAGAGGAGGTGGAGGAGCAGGTGAGGCTAGAGGAGGTGAGGTGCAGGTGAGGCTAGAGGAGGTGGAGGAGCAGGCGAGGCTAGAGGAGGTGGAGGAGCAGGCGAGGCTAGAGGAGGTGGAGGAGCAGGCGAGGCTAGAGGAGGTGGAGGAACTAATAGTTAGTTCCTTATTCGTTCTTCATTAGTTCCCTAGTAACAACTGTAACATTTGTGTACCTTGTTGTAAAGTGTTGTGCTGGATTTCACACGTGCATACTTGTACAACCAGAGTGACAATAAGCATCTTGAATCTTTTTGAAATCATTTTGTCTTCCATGAAAGTGACGAGTGAAGTGCTGTGTGTGTGTGTGTGTGTGTGTGTGTGTGTGTGTGTTACGTACAGCAGGTTGCTGGTATGTCATGAGGACAGCATAACTGGACAGATGGTTGCAGGCGCAGGTCGTGTGTGTGTTGTTGGTGTGTAGCAGGCGGCAGCCCTGTGTAGACCACCTGCCACTCCCAGAAGCGCCTGATCCATTCCAGAAAGAACAGTTGGGGCCAAAGGTGTTCTCCAGCTGTGGACACACACACACACACGCACACACACGCACGCACACACACACACACACGCACGCACGCACGCACGCACACACACACACACACACACACACGCGGAAACGCCCAGTTTCCAATCCTTAGTTAGGATTTGGAATTTGCATTCTAATTCAATTCTGACGTGAAGTCATTGTAGTTTGAACAACACACCTGCAGGTGTCTGAGAGTGAAGATGACGGGTTCAGAGAGGTAGACTCTGTTGGAACCTCTATGGACGGAGGCGGAGATGACATGGGAGTTGACCACCAGGCTCCGACCCCTGGCCTCCGACCCCTGGCCCAGCCCCAGGCCCAGCCGCAGAGTGGAGTTCTGGGTGGTCAGGAAGGAGCCCAGGTTCTTATAGAGAGACAGGACCAACTTCACCTGGCCTGGAGACCAAACGACAGGGGGGAATTCATGACGTGGTAAAGAGAGGGGTACAGAGTATGCATTTATACTTACTACTACTTGTAAAAAAAAAAATACTACTTATTAAAAATAAATAAATCCCAAAGCTGGTTGAACGGGGCCAAGCGGGTACCAAAAGGTGTTGTGAAAAGACTGCATACAGTACTACCGATTGGTCCGAGAGAATCATGCTGCGTACACATATGCTAACGTTAGCTCTAACTATCTGAATATTTACGTTACACTAAGGTGACCAGATTTCTCAAATGAAAATCGGGGACATTTCCAGTCCGGCAATCAATATATCATTAAAATATCGGTAACACTTCATAATACTGTAACACAAAAAATGGGTAGTTACTGAGGAACGAGTAAGGAACGAACCATTAGTTCATGAATAGTTAATGATTAGTTAATGAGTAGTTGATAGGTAGTTCCTTAATGGTAGTTACTTAAGAACTGACCATTAGTTACCATGTTAACGAACCAGTAAGTAATGATTACTTCCCTAAAATTTTTTTTTTTTAATATTTCACTAGTTCTTGGCTCAAACACTTAGTAAAAAAAACACTTTTTTTGGGTAGGGTTTACATATCGCACTTCCGGTGGGCGTGGCCTAACCAAAGTAGGCTAGAACTGTAGCCACGCCCCCAAGGAGTTCGAATGTGAAAAAATAGGCTCCGCCCCCTTTCCCTGGCTTCCGGCGGGGGTGGGTGGAGCCAAAAAAGGTAACTCCGCCCCTGAAGGTCGTAGAGCCTCGGGGGCGTGGTTTTAGTGGGGTACCTCGATCTCCTAAGTGGGGTAGGGTACTTTACTAAAGTGGGAGGAGCTACACTTTTTAAATTTGCATACTTGAATAAATTCGTCTTCACTAGTAAAGTAAGCAGGAAGTAATGGTATATTCCTTAGGAACAACTCAGGAAGATGTACTGCTTCACTTGAGGGGGCACAAACATGGGAACTAATGGTAAAGTAAGCAGGAAGTAATGGTGTATTCCTTAGTAACTACTCAGTAAGATGTACTGCTTCACTTGAGGGGGCACAAACATGGGAACTAATGGTAAAGTAAGCAGGAAGTAATGGTGTATCCCTTAGTAACTACTCAGTAAGATGTACTGCTTCACTTGAGGGGGCACAAACATGGGAACTAATGGTAAAGTAAGCAGGAAGTAATGGTGTATCCCTTAGTAACAACTCAGGAAGATGTACTGCTTTACTTGAGGGGGCACAAACATGTTAAGTAATGGTAAAGTAAGCAGGAAGTAATGGTGTATTCCTTAGTAACTACTCAGTAAGATGTACTGCTTCACTTGAGGGGGCACAAACATGGGAACTAATGGTAAAGTAAGCAGGAAGTAATGATGCACTAACATGGTAAGTAATGGTAAGGTAATCATGAAGTAACGATGAGTACTCATGAACAACTGGTAAGTATTTGGTGGAGTCATGCTCACGAACATGGTAACTAATAGTCAGTTCTTAAGGAACTACCTGTTCATGAACTAGTGAAATATTAAAAAAAAAATTTTTAGGGAAGTAATCATTACTTACTGGTTCGTTAACATGGTAACTAATGGTCAGTTCTTTAGTAACTACCATGGGAACTAATGGTCAGTTCTTAAGTAACTACCATTAAGGATCTTTAAGGAACTACCCATTAACTATTAATGAACTAGTGAATGAAAACATATAAAAAAAAAAAAAATTAGGGAAGTAATCATTACTTACTGGTTCGTTAACATGGTAACTAATGGTCAGTTCTTAAGTAACTACCATTAAGGAACTACCTATCAACTACTCATTAACTAATCATTAACTATTCATGAACTAATGGTTCGTTCCTTACTCGTTCCTCAGTAACTACCCATTTTTTGTGTTACAGTATTATGAAGTGTTACCAAAATATCCAATGTTATTACCTATGAAATAAAAAAGGGGGATGATTCCGGTTTCATTTATTTTGCCCATGGCTGTTGTACCGAAAAGAGACTCATGGGTACTCATAGAATCCATTCTCATTCAGATATCTTGAGGTGAGAGCGGTCAGGGGTCCCCTTTGAAATTGACCATGCCGGTTTTTTGAAATTCATTATTTAGCCTCCCTTCCTTCCCAACAAGGTAGCATGGCATTGTTGGTCCCGATGGATGCTGTAGGTCTTACAGTTTCACAGCCTATAAGTATCTTCACTCTAGATTTAAGAATGAGCCCACTAGAGCTAGAGTCATATCGGCCGCAGACGCCAGTAGAAAATCGGGGACATTTTCGGGGACAGCTCCAGCCGGGGACAGGTCACCAAAAACGGGCACTGTCCCTGAAAATCGGGGACGTCTGGTCACCTTACGTTACACCGTTTGTTTCACTTTCACAGCACGGCAGTTTCATGTAGCGTTGTGGCGTTGCTATGGGGGCACATTGAGGGGGATACTGTTTGCGGTGGAAAACCAACAGGTGGCGTACTACCAAAAGCGCATACTGTGTAGAGTACAGAAGAATAGAGGCGATACTACGCAGTATGCAGTCGAAATGCGCCAAAAGAGGTGGCAGTGCAGTATGGCGTGTGCCACAGACCGTTGTTGCTGTACTGTTGCAGGGCCAGCGCTGAAATCTGTAGAATACTGTCGCTGTCGTAGGAGTGAGGGAACGTCAGGTCCTGTATGTCTGCTTCTGTATTCAATACATACACCTCCAGATCTGTGCACAGACACAAACACACGCACACAGATGAGCTGCTAAATCCCACACAAACACTTGAGCTACACAGCTAAGAAACAGGCACAAAAGCCACGTACCAACATTAGGCGCCCTGTCACTGAAACGGCCTTCATAGAGGTTGTTGGCCAATAGAAATGCTCCTTTCTCTATGGCATCTAGTAGCAGCGATGCAGAACGAGACTGGTCAGCATTGCTCATATCAGCCCAGGAAACCAGAGCCTCAGGACCCAACAGGTTATCAACTGTTTGAACGACCGCCTGAGAGAGAGAGAGGGAGAGAGAGAGAGAGAGAGAGAGAGAGAGAGAGAGAGAGAGAGAGAGAGAGAGAGAGAGAGAGAGAGAGACATACACACACAGAGTTAAATAATCTCCACTTAATAGTCTGCCTATCTATCTATCTATCTATCTATCTATCTATCTATCTATCTATCTATCTATCTATCTATCTATCTATCAGACACACTACCAGAGTCTCATAGCTTACCTGAACATAAGCTCTACATGTTTTTTCCCTCTTCTGCAGCTGAAAGGGAGGAAAACATCAAACGTCCATTGTTAGAATCATCATCAGTGACATTTCCGTTTTCATTTCCAGTAAAGGTCAAAGTACCACAGCGCAGACATGTCGTATACCTTGTTGTAATTGCAGACATGTCGTATACCTTGTTGTAATTGCAGACATGTCGTATACCTTGTTGTAATTGCAGACATGTCGTATACCTTGTTGTAATTGCAGACATGTTGTATACCTTGTTGTAATTGCAGACATGTTGTATACCTTGTTGTAATTGCAGACATGTTGTATACCTTGTTGTAATTGCAGACATGTCGTATACCTTGTTGTAATTGCGCGCTGCTGATTCTTTATTGGCCGGTCTCAAGGCCTGCAGCTGGGAGTCCAGAATGTCCAATAGCTGCTCAATTAGCTTGACGGACATGCTGACATCACCGGCATAGACCCGCCCCCGGGTCAGGTTGACCAACTCCCCAGCGATGTTGGCTGCGTTCTCCCCGCTCTTAATCTGGAGGAGGGTGAGGAAGGGGGCGGGGGTTATAATGTAAAACATTTTGACATTTAAGAGAGAACTGCTCACTGACTGGCTTCAGGGCACTTGTGCAGCGTGTGTGTTTAGGTGTGTGTCTGTATGAGTGTATGTGTGTGTGTTTAGGTGTGTGTCTGTGTGTGTGTTTAGGTGTGTGTCTGTATGAGTGTATGTGTGTGTGTTTAGGTGTGTGTCTGTATGAGTGTATGTGTGTGTGTGTTTAGGTGTTTGTCTGTATGAGTGTATGTGTGTGTGTGTTTAGGTGTGTGTCTGTATGAGTGTATGTGTGTGTGTGTTTAGGTGTGTGTCTGTATGAGTGTATGTGTGTGTGTGTGTGTGTGTGTGTGTGTGTGTGTGTGTGTGTGTGTGTGTGTGTTTAGGTGTGTGTCTGTATGAGTGTATGTGTGTGTGTGTGTGTGTTTAGGTGTGTGTCTGTATGAGTGTATGTGTGTGTGTTTAGGTGTGTGTCTGTATGAGTGTATGTGTGTGTGTGTTTAGGTGTGTGTCTGTATGAGTGTATGTGTGCGTGTTTAGGTGTTTGTCTGTATGAGTGTATGTGTGTCTGTGTTTAGGTGTGTGTCTGTATGAGTGTATGTGTGTGTGTTTAGGTGTGTGTCTGTATGAGTGTATGTGTGTGTGTTTAGGTGTGTGTCTGTATGAGTGTATGTGTGTGTGTTTAGGTGTGTGTCTGTATGAGTGTATGTGTGTGTGTTTAGGTGTGTGTCTGTATGAGTGTATGTGTGTGTGTGTGTTTAAGTGTGTGTCGACATGAGTGTATGTGTGTGTGTTTAGGTGTGTGTCTGTATGAGTGTATGTGCGTGTGTGTGTTTAAGTGTGTGTCTGTATGAGTGTATGTGTGTGTGTTTAGGTGTGTGTCTGTATGAGTGTATGTGTGTGTGTTTAGGTGTGTGTCTGTATGAGTGTATGTGTGTGTGTTTAGGTGTGTGTCTGTATGAGTGTATGTGTGTGTGTTTAGGTGTGTGTCTGTATAAGTGTATGTGTGTGTGTTTAGGTGTGTGTCTGTATGAGTGTATGTGTGTGTGTGATTAACCTTCTGCGCGATCTGGCTGACCCAGGGAGAGGTGCAGTTGGAGAGGTCAGGCCCTCTGGAGCTCCAGCCCACTGGAGACAGCATGCACTGATAGGAGGCTATACCTGGAGAGACAGAGAGGCCATTTACACCTGGCACTAACATGCGTTTTCTGTGATCAGATTGCAATCGGATAGTGCTTGACTACTTGAAAGTGCAGGTGTACACGCCCCCAAGACACATTGAAGATGGATTGCGATCTGATCGGCCAAACCACCTCTGGAGGTGGTCAGGGACGCATTGTGACCACATTGAACATAGGTGTAAATGCAGTGTGTCCTCTCAATCCGCATACAGCAATTGTATGCGGATTGAGAAGACACCCGTTTTGGGTGATCAGATTGCAATCTAATCACCCAAAACGCATGCCAGGTGTAAATGAAATCAGGCTACGGTGGTCAAGCACTATTCGATTGCAATCTGATCACAGAAAACACATTTTAGTGCCGGGTGTAAATGGCCTCAGAGGCAGAGACAATAGTAGAGAAAGAGAATGAGAGAGTGTGTGTGTGTGTGTGTGTGTGTGTGTGTGTGTGTGTGTGTGTGTGTGTGTGTGTGTGTGTGTGTGTGGAGGATAGAGTAGCCTACTGTTTTACCTGAGGTGGTTTGTCACCTCTGTCTCTCCTTGCGCTTCTTTTCTCATGCATCTTTAAGTATAAGACTGTAAACTGAAAATGATTTCAGATCAGATTCCTCCCCTGATGGAATCAGCGGCTCAGTGCTAAGCCCGTGTCCGAGCCGTGCAGCGTGATTGGGCCGGGGCCAAATGCACCATATAGCCTCATCTGCATAATCTGCATAACGGCTTTTCTCCTCAGGGGCAGAGAAATGCACAGGGAAGGGTAAAGGTGATAAACAATCCCTATATAACTCCCTATACAACACAGCCTCTCTCTCTCTCTCTCTCTCTCTCTCTCTCTCTCTCTCTCTCTCTCTCTCTCTCCCTCTCTCTCTCTCTCTCTCTCTCTCTCACTTTCTCTCTGTCTGGAGGCAAGTTCAAAGAGAGGACATCCGACTGTATTTCAAAGGGAAACGAGATCCAGACACACACACACACACACACACACACACACACACACACACACACACACACACACACACACACACACACACACACACACACACACACACACACACACGCACACACACACACACACACACACACACACGCACACACACACGCGCACACACACACACACACACACACACACACACACACACACACACGCACACACACACGCACACACGCACACACACACACACACACACACACACACACACGCACACACACACGCACACACACACGCACACGTGCACACCAACACTTACCCAGCGAGCCTTTAGGACAGGGCCTCTCCACCGTCTCTCCCTTCAGGGTGGGGGGCCATTGCACCCCTCTCGTTACCCGGCCCTCGCACCCCCCCGCCTGGCTGGGGCCCCCGGGAGCCAAGGGGACGCGCAGAGGGGGGCGCGGGGTCAGAGGGACCATGGCTGTGATCGGCCGCTGATCGAAGGGCCCGCGGTTGATGACGCCTATAGGGTGAGAGGCCGAGGGCCGCACAGGCGCCAGGGCTACAGTGGCCGTGTAGGAGCGGACCGTGGTCATCAGAGAGGAGAGGGGACCTGGGTGGGACGCAATCACTATTGAGTCTCTATAGCAGGGATACTCAACTTTCGTGAAATGATAGAAGGCCAGGGGCCAGTTAATAAACAATCAATATACATTTTTCTGTAGCGGATTGTAGGTTTTTGGGGTGTTAGCCGGAGTTTAGTCTGACAATGTTGTGCACAGCGAATAGTTACTTAGGTTAAGTACATACATAAGTGCCTGGGTAGCGAGCAGACGGCGGTATTTGACAATTTAGCAGCTAAATCATAGATTATTGAAAGATATTACATATTCCAGACTGAAATGCTATAAGTCTTGGGCAGGAGTATTAGCCAGAATGACATGAACATTTGGACACTTATTCAGCGGGTATCTTGCATGTTGCGTTCAGGTGCACTGTTTTGCAATTCCATTGCGGCCCGTGGGCCGCCAGTTGAGTATCACTGCTCTATAGCATCATCACAAATATACATCTAAACACTAGGGATTGGATGATATATCAAAATTCAATATATCGCAATACGAAAATGCTCAACTGACCTTTGGTGGGTGGCGGAGGTGTGAACTGCAGGGGGTATCTCAGCACGTAGTAGTTATTCCACACATACAGCTGGTTGTCTCTGGGGTTGTAGTCTATGGAGGAGATGTACTGGTACGGGTTGGGGAAAGGAATCTGAACCGGCAGCTCCTGGCCCCGGCTGGTGTCGTAGGCGTACACCACCATGTCCCCGCCGACCCGGCCCTCCCCCTGCCCCTCGTCATCCTGGAAGACGGAGCGCACGGCGTAGAGCACGCCGCACGCCATGAAGGCGTTGCTGGCGCCGCGCTTGTCGAAGCCCGTGGCCCACGTGCCCTCGAAGCGCAGGGTGTACGGGTTCACCTGGAGAACAGGTGCAGACACACGGAGGGAGAGAGAGGACTCGATGAGCAGAACGAACGCACTTCCTCCCGCACGCACGCCTTCCCTCCCCGGCTTCCGGCGCCACCCATCTTTCTCCTCTCCGCCCTCTCCTACCTGGCTGACCACGATGCGTCCGTTGTTGGCCTCTGTGGAGTAGATGACCCAGAGGCCGTTCTCGTCCACCGCCAGGTCGATGTCCGACTTGCCTCCCCAGCGGTAGGGCGAGGTGTCGTGGTAGTTGGCGTTGATCACCACCGCTTCGCCGCTCTTGATGCGCGTCCGCAGGTCGTACTTGACCAGGTTGCGCGTTCGCTCCTTGTTGTAAAACACGGCGCCGTCGTACACCACAAAGCCTGTACCGTCCACGCGGCTCGGCAACCTAGGTGCCACGAGAGAACGTAGCAAAGTGATGAAACATTGCAAACATTCTCCATATTGATTGATTAAGAAATAATAGAGATTTTGTGGCGTCTCATTGGCAAGGTAATTGTTGCTTCTATTTCCATTTTGGATTAATTGAACTGAACGTCAATTGACACTTAGGCCCTGTTCACATTACAGGCAAATCCGATTTGCCGCTTAAGTCATTATCTTGATTGGTTTCCCAAATCTGATTTGGGAGTGTGTCCGCACTGCCACAAATCAGATTTGGGCAAGTGTTCAAGTCGGATCTGTGTGTCCAGACACAATGAGCCAATGAGCCAACATACAATGTTTCTGTCAGTGTTTGTTTGCGTGTCTGCTCTCTGCTCTTCAAGTCCCCGCCCCCTGCAAAAGACACTCTCAAATCTGATTTGGGTGATCAGCGCGTCCACACTGAAGTCACATCAATCGAAAACAGATGGAAACTACCTCCATATGTGGTTTGGGACAAGTGAGACAAAATCAGACTTGGAGCGTCCAGACTCATAAAACCAATCTGGATAAATCATTAATAGGTCATTAAAGTTCACAAATGGGATTTGGCCTCCTAGTCTGAACATGGCCTTAGACTCAACGCCAGACCCATGAGAGTTCTTATGCTGATACACAGAGCTGGAAAGTAGTCAAGTGCAAGAACTCAATGCAAGTACTTTGTAGTGCTTTTGAGGATTTGTACTTTTAAAGGATTTTGAAAATACTTTTACGCTTACTTGAGTAATTTAAAATGGTAGATATTCTACTATAGTACTTTTAAATGTACACTGAGTAATGAGTAAATTCAGAATTTTCTTGCACACCGCACTATGAAAACAGCACAGCTCTTTAACAGGTCACTTCCACATTTAGGGCACCCAAACTGGTGCAGTGGCCAATTCAATTAAATCGCACTCAAGACTGGCCAATTGAATTAGACAGGTGTAGACGATCCACAAAATTGTAATGATACCCACCTTCAAAAAAATCAGAGTTTCATTTGACACTGCTGATAGCCATAGGAAAATGGATGTACATGTATCTGATTGAGATATTGCTGCTCTAGCTCTAGCTCCAGCTCGTCTGGCAAAGGAGAGAATCAATAAACTGAGCATACCTGGCTGCATCTGCAGTCAGGGACAGCTGTGCAGCATGGATGTGTGGAATGTAATTATTATGGAAGATAATAAACATTTTTAAAGTAGCGCAAATGTACTTTTACTTGAGTACGTTTGAATCGTGTTTTGTTTTTGTTTTTGACCTTTTACAGTACTTGAGTTATTTCCTGGACTAGTAATTTTACGTGTACTTAAGTTAATTTTCACAAAAGTAACAATAGTTGTACTTGAGTAGGATTTGTCAGTACTCTTTCCACCTCTGCTGATACACTACGTTAGCTACGCTAACTACATTACTGCATGCTGCAGATCTCTCTCTCTCTCTCTCTGGGTCTGGGACACTTCTAGCTCCAAACTGATCTTGGAATCCTGGCCAGCGATTGGTTCCCCAGAAATCCTGGGGGCACCAATCAGATTCCTTTCCTCTCCCCGTCTACTCTCTAAACCTGTCTCTAGCTCAGGGCTGATTGGCATGGAGGAGCTGGAGGCATGGAGGAGCTGGAGGGGTGGCTGTCAATCTGAGGGCTACTTGTCCATGGCTAGGAGCTCAAACTATTGTCAGATCGTTAAACTGCTGTCGGTCAGTCCAGAAAACCTAAGTCCCTTTGTATTGCATTATTCCAGAACAATTTCTAAGCCAAGTCTCTATCAAGCCAAGTTCTGAAGCTTAACGTCAGGACTCTATTGCTGTGTGTTGCTCGCCTGACTGCCTCCTCTCCTCCTCCTCTTCTAGACTCCTCAAGCCACCACCACCTGGCTATTGCCCTGCCGCGCCTCGGCCACTGCCGGGACGGGTCTCCACCCTGCCGTCCTCCACCTCTGCTGCTCCGTGCCTGCCTCCACCCCTGCTGTGCTGTCCCTGCTCCACAGCCTGTTGCACATTCTGGCCTCACTGCCCCTGTAACATCTCTCTCGTAACGGACAAGCCCATAACGGACAAGCCCGTCTTTTATTGTCACACGAACACCACAATACATGCATGCAGCCACAACACACTCATGCTGACGGTGGCCGGTGAAAAGTGTCCTCTGCATTTAACCCATCCAGGCATGTCCTTTCCTCCGGGGGGCAGGCCAGGAGCAGTGGTCGCTTTCTCGTACAGCGCCCGGGGACCAACTTCGGATGTTGTCGTCACTGGTCGGATGACGATGACGATCTGATCTTCTGCATGTTTTTAGTGGGGGGGTTATATATACGGAGGAACCCCCTGGGGGGTACGGGGAGAACATGCAAACTCCACACAGAGAGAAAGGCCCTTACGACGAGATAACCCACCTGGGCAGTAGGCACTGAAGACATGGGGGGGAACACAACCACAACGCTCACAGTGTCCCAGGCGAGAATCGAACTCAGGACCTTCTAACTGTGAGGCGACAGCTCTACCACTGAGCCACCGTACCCCCCAGGTATCTGCCTTGCTTCAACACCCTTGAACTGTTTCTCTGACTCTGTGTCTGCTTGTGGGTTTCTGGACCGGGTCCCTAGTTCATGACAGATAGACGTGTGATAGACAGATGGCTTATCCAATCACCTGCCGGGTATTTCTTGAAAGCACCTGCCCTTTTCCAAACAGTTTCCCAAAGGACAAGATGGTGCTACAGCCTGTCGTTCAATTACACACTAGCTCTGATACCCACTCACCCACCCGCCCGCACAAAGGCACACGTCACTCACTTGTAGGTGGTGGTGACTCTGTTCTGGCGGTAGTCGTCCCAGGCGGCGTACTCGTACAGCACCTCTGTCCTATAGGGCGTCCACGGCATGACATACAGCCTATCACCAGCCTGCAGCGGGTCCTTACACCACGCCCCCGACTGATGCTCCGCCTCCAGGAGGGAGGAGGCCGGCTGGATGCTGAGCAGCGAGCCGGGACACACGAAGACTGCAAGAGGGGAGGCGGGCGGGAGGGTGAGAGAGAGAGGGGGAGGGTGAGAGGGAGGGAGAGAGAGGGAGGGAGAGAGAGAGAGGGGGATATGAGAATGGGGAGAGAGAGAGAGGGAGGGTGAGAGAGGGAGGGAGAGAGAGAGAGGGGGATATGAGAAGGGGGAGAGAGAGAGAGGATGATATGAGAAGGGGGAGAGAGAGAGAGGGAGGGTGAGAGAGAGAGGGTGAGAGAGGGGGAGGAGAAGTGGAGTGAGGGAGAGAAGAAAGCAGGACAGCATGGGAAGATCATAGTGGAGACAGGTGGAGGGGGAAATGGATATGTAAAATGTATGCAAAATGGATGGAATGACAAAGAAAAGAGAGAGAGAGAGAGAGAGAGAGATTTAAAACACTGCTGTGGTTCTTGAGGGACAAGTAACTGAAGAGACGCAAAAGGGTTGAAAATCACACACTGTTAGTGTGTGTGGTGAGTTATACAACAGGGACACTGCAATGAAAGGTATGTGGTTGTGTTTAGGTGCGTGTGTGTGTGTGTGTGTGTGTGTGTGTGTGTGTGTGTGTGTGTGTGTGTGTGTGTGTGTGTCTGTGTGTGTGTGTGTGTGTGTGTGTGTGTGTGTGTGTGTGCGTGTGTGTGTGTGTGTGTGTACGTGTGTCTGTGTGTGTGTGTGTGTGTGTGTGTGTGTGTGTGTGTGTGTGTGTGTGTTAGTGCATAAAGGTTCAAGAGTGTGAGGTAGAGTCAGGGACGCAGAGGGCGGGGCTAAATTTTGCCTTGAAGTGAATGAGAGGGCAGGTTAGTTTACGCAGGGCACAAGGATTGGTCCACCCACATGTCAATCACTGTATGGACACATATACTGTACAGTCTCACACTGCCATGCAAAGAGGCATGCATACACACACACACACACACACACACACACACACACACGCACACACACTCACACACACACACACACACACACACACACTCACGCTTGAGCAGTGCTTAGTAAACACACACCCAGACAGATATACAATCACACGTGTTTGGTCTTATTTTTCCTATGAAGATACATAAGGGGCTCTTCCTATAAGGGAAGAAAAGGGAAAATAAGCATGAAGAGGATGACAGGACAGGAAGGAAGGAAGGAAGGAAGGAAGGAAAGAAAGAAAGAAAGAAAGAAAGAAAGAAAGAAAGAAAGAAAGAAAGAAAGAAAGAAAGAAAGAAAGAAAGAAAGAAAGAAAGAAAGAAGTTCTAGGTGTCAGTGTGGGTACTGTGGGGAAAATATTGGTGCTGTGTGAGAGTAAATCAGACAAAGGGAAAGGAAAAGGTGTGTGTGTGTGTGTGTGTGTGTGTGTGTGTGTGTGTGTGTGTGTGTGTGTGTGTGTGTGTGTGTGTGTGCAGGGCCGTAGCCAGGGATTTCGGGCCCCATGAAAGGATATCACATCGGGCCCATGGATGAAAATTTTGGCCATTTGGGGCCCCTGTCAGTCAAGGGCCCTTGGAATCGTCCACACTTTCGCCCCCCCCCCTGGTTACGGCCCTGTGTGTGTGTGTGTGTGTGTGTGTGTGTGTGTGTGTGTGTGTGTGTGTGTGTGTGTGTGTGCGTGCGTGCGCGTGCAAGTGCACGTGCGTGCGCGTGCAAGTGCACGTGCGCGCGCGCGCGCGTGTGTGTGTGTGTGTGTGTGCACCCGCATGTGTGTGTGTGAAATAGAGAGAGCAGAGAGAAAAGATATGAAGAGAATGCAACAGTGTTTATGTTTGTGTGTGTGTACACATGGAACAGATAGACGGAGGGAGAGGAGAGGAGAGACAGAGAGAGATGAACCAGGAAGACGGAGGAAGGTGGGAAGCTTGAGAGAGAAACAGAGGAGAGAAGGAGAGAGGCTAGGTGCACAACCTGGATCAAGTTGAAGGGTGGGTTTCCATACAACAAGAGAGATGGATCACATGATCAAAAGAAAGGAATAAAGTAGGACATGAAAAAAGGGGGGCAACATCCAGCATGACTACGAAACAACGTCCTAGGGTAGGAGGAAGAGAGAGACGAGAGAGAGAGAGAGGGAGAGAAGGAGAGAGAGAGAAGGAGAGAGAGAGAGGGGGCGGGGCAAGGAGAGATCAAGATGCTACAATGTATTATTGTCTTTACCTTTTTGGTCCACTTCTACTCAAGCATAGGAAAAAAGAGGGAGAGAAAGAAAGAGAAGTCAGAGGGTGAGAGGAGGGAAGAAAAGAAAGAAAGAAAGAGAGAGAGATAGAGAGATAGAGAGAAAGAAAGAAAGAAAGAAAGAAAGAAAGAAAGAAAGAAAGAAAGAAAGAAAGAAAGAAAGAAAGAAAGAAAGAAAGAAAGAAAGAAAGAAAGAAAGAAAGAAAGAAAAATAATTGCACAGAAAAAGGCTTTGGAACTCATCCTCACCACAAACATTATAGTTCACAAAAAGAGATAGAAGAAGCACAAAAGAGAAAGAAACCCAGCTGCCCCCCCGCCCCCTTCAACTCCACCCCCCCCCCCCCTCGAACCACCCCCCCACCCTCTCCCCTCCACTCCTCCATCTCTCCTTCCTTCAATCAGCCTCCTGTGGAGAGAAGAGAGCAGTCCTGTGCTGTGAATCTGGAAAAGAAAACACAGGCATATATCCACGTGCACGCACACGCACGGGTGCAGGCTTACACACAACGCATACACACCTACAACAGCCTATCCAACGCATACACACCTACAACAGCCTATGGTTTCTCATGTCTTTTCTCTCAGTCCTCTGGTTGTCTCGCTCTATCTCATGGTACTTTGGCATCACGTCAGGCGAGGTATCGTCTTGCTGCCCAGTACTGCACGCTTGATAGACGGGCTTTGATATTTGTGCCTCGCTGCACCTGATTGTGGCCCTGATTAGAGGACTGATGCGAGGACTAATTAGAGGACTGATTAGAGGACTGTTTAGAGGACTGATTAGAGGGCTGATTAGAGGACTGATTCGAGGACTGATTCGACATCTGAATCATTGGAAAAACATGGCGGCTCATTTCAAACGCTCTCTTCTATTAGGAAAATGGCTTGGCGAAATACGTTTCTGAGAGCATTTGATGCCTACAATAAGCCATGCAGTTTGCTGAATCTATCATTTTGGTACGGACCTCATTGGGCATAAAGTAGACTTAAGCTCAACTTTATGCAAATGAGGAGCGGCCACTGCTTACGCAGTTTACAGATACTGCTTACACTGCTTACGGTTGAGCAAAGACTATCGGCCAACCTACTTATATATTTTCCCAGTCATTCATACTCAAACTCCTATTTCCCCCCCAACAAATTAATTTATAGTTCAAGTATTCATACATACTCTACCAGAGGAGCGAGTGGGGGTCAGATGACCTTGCCCAGACCTAAAACTAATCATATGAAAAAAAGAATTTCATATACAGGTCCATTGCGTCTTGGAATTCTTTACCAAGCTGTTTGTTCCATAAAAGGGAGGTCTTGTTTTAAAAGTAACCTCAGATCTCATACACATTATCACACACACATTGATCTTAGTTTGATCTCATTGAATTTGCCATCATCTCCTTGTCATAGTCTATAGTCATTTGCTTTCTATAGTACACAGAGTTGCAGCCCATTAGGGCTACACCTGTTATTGTCTGTCCTCACTTGTAGAACGTTTTATTCTGTATTCTGTGATTTTCTTTTGTACTATTGAATTTTAGTATTGCTTGTAATTTTTCTACTGTCTTCTTTTTACTATTGCATTTTACTCTTGTTTGTACTTTACTGTCTTTTGTATGTATTGTGTAATTGTTTGGACCCCGGGAAGACTAGCGGTCGTCTTGGCGGCAGCTAATGGTGATCCTT
>NC_139646.1:4806795-4814295 GCF_964638095.1 Poromitra crassiceps
GATAAGAGGGAGGGAGAGCCAGGGACACCAAAGTTGCTTTGTTGGATGAACATCATTTGAATTAGAACAGTAGCAAGAATTGCCCGATGATATTTAAGGATCGATGGAGAATAAAGGATTTGAATCAAAACTGTGACGCCTTCTGTGAGTACAAGCCACTTTCAGAGCATTGACCTGTGCAGGTCAGGTTCCAGAACAGGGAGGCCAGGACACATGTTGTGCAGGTTCCAGAGCAGGGAGGCCTACAGGACACATGTTGTGCAGGTTCCAGAGCAGGGAGGCCTACAGGACACATGGTGTGCAGGTTCCAGAGCAGGGAGGCCTACAGGACACATGTTGTGCAGGTTCCAGAACAGGGAGGCCTACAGGACACATGTTGTGCAGGTTCCAGAGCAGGGAGGTCTACAGGACACATGTTGTGCAGGTTCCAGAGCAGGGAGACCTACAGGGCACATGTTGTGCAGGTACCAGAACAGGGAGGTCTACAGGACACATGTTGTGCAGGTTCCAGAGCAGGGAGACCTACAGGGCACATGTTGTGCAGGTACCAGAACAGGGAGACCTACAGGACACATGTTGTGCAGGTTCCAGAGCAGGGAGACCTACAGGACACATGTTGTGCAGGTTCCAGAGCAGGGAGGCCTACATGACACATGTCGTGCAGGTTCCAGAGCAGGGAGACCTACAGGACACATGATCTGTGCAGGTCAGGTTCCAGAACAGGGAGGCCTACAGGACACATGTTGTGCAGGTTCCAGAGCAGGGAGGTCTACAGGACACATGTTGTGCAGGTTCCAGAGCAGGGAGACCTACAGGGCACATGTTGTGCAGGTACCAGAACAGGGAGACCTACAGGACACATGTTGTGCAGGTTCCAGAGCAGGGAGACCTACAGGACACATGACCTGTGCAGGTTCCAGAGCAGGGAGACCTACAGGACACATGATCTGTGCAGGTTCCAGAGCAGGGAGACCTACAGGACACATGACCTGTGCAGGTTCCAGAGCAGGGAGACCTACAGGACACATGTTGTGCAGGTTCCAGAGCAGGGAGGCCTACAGGACACATGTTGTGCAGGTCCCAGAGCAGGGAGGCCTACAGGCCACATGTTGTGCAGGTTCCAGAGCAGGGAGGCCTACAGGACACATGTTGTGCAGGTTCCAGAACAGGGAGGCCTACAGGACACATGTTGTGCAGGTTCCAGAACAGGGAGGCCTACAGGACACATGTTGTGCAGGTCCCAGAGCAGGGAGGCCTACAGGACACATGTTGTGCAGGTCCCAGAGCAGGGAGGCCTACAGGACACATATTGTGCAGGTTCCAGAGCAGGGAGGCATACAGGACACATGTGCAGGTCCTAGAGCAGGGAGGCATACAGGACACATGTGCAGGTCCTAGAGCAGGGAGGCCTACAGGACACATGTTGTGCAGGTTCCAGAGCAGGGAGGCCTACAGGCCACATGACCTGTGCAGGTCCCAGAGCAGGGAGGCCTACAGGACACATGTTGTGCAGGTTCCAGAGCAGGGAGGCCTACAGGCCACATGTTGTGCAGGTTCCAGAGCAGGGAGGCCTACAGGACACATATTGTGCAGGTTCCAGAGCAGGGAGACCTACAGGCCACATGTTGTGCAGGTTCCAGAGAAGGGAGGCCTACAGGACACATGTTGTGCAGGTTCCAGAGCAGGGAGGCCTACAGGACACATGTTGTGCAGGTTCCAGAGCAGGGAGGCCTACAGGACACATGGCGTGTGCAGGTTCCAGAGCAGGGAGGCCTACAGGACACATGTTGTGCAGGTCCCAGAGCAGGGAGGCCTACAGGACACATGTTGTGCAGGTTCCAGAGCAGGGAGGCCTACAGGACACATGTTGTTCAGGTCCCAGAGCAGGGAGGCCTACAGGACACATGTTGTGCAGGTCCCAGAGCAGGGAGGCCTACAGGACACATGTTGTGCAGGTCCCAGAGCAGGGAGGCCTACAGGACACATGTTGTGCAGGTCCCAGAGCAGGGAGACCTACAGGCCACATGACCTGTGCAGGTTCCAGAACAGGGAGGCCTACAGGACACATGTTGTGCAGGTTCCAGAGCAGGGAGGCCTACAGGACACATGGCGTGTGCAGGTTCCAGAGCAGGGAGGCCTACAGGACACATGTTGTGCAGGTCCCAGAGCAGGGAGGCCTACAGGACACATGTTGTGCAGGTTCCAGAGCAGGAAGACCTACAGGACACATGTTGTGCAGGTCCCAGAGCAGGGAGACCTACAGGACACATGTTGTGCAGGTTCCAGAGCAGGGAGGCCTACAGGACACATGTTGTGCAGGTTCCAGAGCAGGGAGGCCTACAGGACACATGTTGTGCAGGTCCCAGAGCAGGGAGACCTACAGGACACATGTTGTGCAGGTCCCAGAGCAGGGAGGCCTACAGGACACATGTTGTGCAGGTTCCAGAGCAGGGAGGCCTACAGGACACATGTTGTGCAGGTTCCAGAGCAGGGAGACCTACAGGCCACATGTTGTGCAGGTTCCAGAACAGGGAGGCCTACAGGACACATGTTGTGCAGGTCCCAGAGCAGGGAGGCCTACAGAACACATGTTGTGCAGGTCCCAGAGCAGGGAGGCCTACAGGCCACATGGCCTGTGTAGGTTCCAGAACAGGGAGGCCAGGACATATGTTGTGCAGGTTCCAGAGCAGGGAGGCCTAACAGGCCACATGTTGTGTAGGTTCCAGAGAAGGGAGGCCTACAGGCCACATGTTGTGCAGGTCCCAGAGCAGGGAGGCCTACAGGACACATGCAGTCAGAGTCACTTACAGGGTTTTAGAGCCAGTGTGTTTCTCTGTTTGACACATGACTCTGGGGAATGGAGTTCTCCCCTGCCTGTCAATCATCTGCGTGTTGCAGGAGAAAGCTGATGTGATGGTAGAGGCAGTTTCACAGTATGAGGACATATTATACCGTTTGTTTGACTGTATAAGGCCATTCTGGACAGCAGTAGAGTTTATACTGTTTGTTTGACTGTATAAGGCCATTCTGGACAGCAGTAGAGTGTATACTGTTTGTTTGACTGTATAAGGCCATTCTGGACAGCAGTAGAGTTTATACTGTTTGTTTGACTGTATAAGGCCATTCTGGACAGCAGTAGAGTTTATACTGCATGTGGCAGGAGGAGCCGTCCTCAGAGTGTTAGATACACACAGAAGCTGTTCAGAATCAGAGGAAACAGGGAACATGGCCGCAGGTATAACATGGCCAGCGGGTAGTGCTGCTGCAGCGTCTATGCATCCTTTCCCTGCTGTTATGTCTTACAGTATATATACAGCAGCATCTATGCATCCTTTCCCTGCTGTTATATAGGTAGGATATATCATGAACACACAAATGTACTGTTTCTAAAATCAAAGACGCTGAAATTTTGGGATTTGGTTGAGTTCAAAACCGCCCAAACTCTGTATAAAGCGCGACATCATTTACTTCCTGGAAATATACAAAAACAGTTCAGTGATAGAGAAGGTGGATATGAGCTGAGAGGGAGATGGAATTTTAAACAACCAATTGTTCATAGCACTCTGAAGAGCATGTGCGTATCTGTCTGTGGTGTGAAGCTGTGGAATAAATTACCTGACGAGATCAAAGAAAGTAAAAATGTTGCGCAATTCAAAAAAAGTATAGAAACATTATTCTGGAGAAGTATTAGACGTGATGGTACATAATCAGGATTTATGGGACACTTGTATTTCTTGTAGTATTTTTGGTATTAGCTATGTATGTGTAATTATATGTATAGGTGGTAGGTAGCCTATGTGTGTATGGGCATGTATGTATAAGTAGGAGCATGTGCTATATGTGTGTGTAAATTAATGCATGTATGTATCCATGTGTATGCATATGTACTGCATATGTTTACATATAACGTAAAGGTATAAGGGTAAGGGCATTTAACAAGCTAGTTAGCTTCAGCCCTAAACCCTTTCGGTCAGCCTTATGTATCCTCTTTTGTTTTCTGTTTTTTTATTCTGTGAATATTCTTTTCTTTCTGATCGAAATAAACTAAACTAAACTAAACTAAACTATATATTACAGTATATATACAGCTCGTAATAAATGAGCAATGTAATTGCCATTACAGCTGAAGAAGGGCTGCTGCCCGAAACGTCCATTGTGTGGCAATAAATCTTTGAACTCGGAGTGCTGTCCTTTTTGTTGTTTTTTAAGTATATATACAGCAGCATCTATGCATACTTTCCCTGCTGTTATATCTTAGGTTATATATACAGTGGCATCTATGCATCCTTTCCCTGCTGTTATATCTTAGGTTATATATACAGCAGCATCTATGCATCCTTTCCCTGCTGTTATATATTTTAGGTTATATATACAGCAGCATCTATGCATACTTTCCCTGCTGTTATATCTTTTAGGTTATATATACAGCAGCATCTATGCATACTTTCCCTGCTGTTATATCTTAGGTTATATATACAGCAGCATCTATGCATCCTTTCCCTGCTGTTATATCTTTTAGGTTATATATACAGCAGCATCTATGCATACTTTCCCTGCTGTTATATCTTAGGTTATATATACAGCAGCATCTATGCATCCTTTCCCTGCTGTTATATCTTAGGTTATATATACAGCAGCATCTATGCATCCTTTCCTGCTGTTATATCTTTTAGGTTATATATACAGCAGCGTCTATGCATCCTTTCCCTGCTGTTATATCTTAGGTTATATATACAGCAGCATCTATGCATCCTTTCCCTGCTGTTATATCTTAGGTTATATATACAGTGGCATCTATGCATCCTTTCCCTGCTGTTATATCTTAGGTTATATATACAGCAGCATCTATGCATCATTTCCCTGCTGTTATATCTTTTAGGTTATATATACAGCAGCATCTATGCATACTTTCCCTGCTGTTATATCTTTTAGGTTATATATACAGCAGCATCTATGCATCCTTTCCCTGCTGTTATATCTTAGGTTATATATACAGCAGCGTCTATGCATCCTTTCCCTGCTGTTATATCTTTTAGGTTATATATACAGTGGCATCTATGCATCCTTTCCCTGCTGTTATATCTTAGGTTATATATACAGCAGCGTCTATGCATCCTTTCCCTGCTGTTATATCTTAGGTTATATATACAGCAGTATCTATGCATCCTTTCCCTGCTGTTATATCTTAGGTTATATATACAGCAGCATCTATGCATCCTTTCCCTGCTGTTATATCTTAGGTTATATATACAGCAGCATCTATGCATCCTTTCCCTGCTGTTATATCTTAGGTTATATATACAGTGGCATCTATGCATCCTTTCCCTGCTGTTATATCTTAGGTTATATATACAGAAGCGTCTATGCATCCTTTCCCTGCTGTTATATCTTAGGTTATATATACAGTGGCATCTATGCATCCTTTCCCTGCTGTTATATCTTAGGTTATATATACAGCAGCATCTATGCATCCTTTCCCTGCTGTTATATCTTAGGTTATATATACAGCAGCATCTATGCATCCTTTCCCTGCTGTTATATCTTAGGTTATATATACAGTGGCATCTATGCATCCTTTCCCTGCTGTTATATCTTAGGTTATATATACAGCAGCATCTATGCATCCTTTCCCTGCTGTTATATCTTAGGTTATATATACAGTGGCATCTATGCATCCTTTCCCTGCTGTTATATCTTAGGTTATATATACAGAAGCGTCTATGCATCCTTTCCCTGCTGTTATATCTTTTAGGTTATATATACAGCAGCATATATGCATCCTTTCCAGGGAAATGATGCGTTAAGGGAAAATATGCTTTGGCTACCAGAATTGTGCATTCATGATAAATCTCTAATGTTAAATAAATCCACAGCAGCTGCACCCATCCCGGGTGCAAAGCATGTGGTGATAAAGTGTTCAATATATGCAGAGTGTGAGAGTTTACAGCCAAAAGGGCTCTATGTGACCTTTTTTTCATTCAAAACACAGAAGCTATTCATTGTTTTTCAGAGCGTTAACAGTCACAACATTTATTTTGCATATTGTTTAGGTTACAAATATGTTCTTATGACCATCAGATTCAAGCTCAACAAAAGTTAAAGTCCCTGGAAACCAAAATCCACAAAAACGTTCTAACTATGTTATTTAGGGTCTTATGTTAGTAATTGTGTGCCTCAGAAATTATGATACATTACTTTCAACCCAAAGCCTTAAAATCGACACTTTTCTACAAGGTCTGGATTTCCACTTCCTCATTGAAGAGAGCAGTGCGCAAGGTGCTCAAATGCAAAATCTTATGACGTCATAAGCTCTATATAACCTTTGTACACGCGTGCAACCCGCCCTTCTCCTTTTGTCCGTTCTTTGCCCCCACAGCGCTCGCTCAGTGTCTGTCTGTCTCCCTCCCACTCTGTGTGCTGTGTGTCGAGCGCTATGCTGCCTGCTCTCTCTCTCTCTCTCTGTGTGTGTGTGTGTGTTCGACACACGCACTCCATCTCTCTTTCCTTCTCTCTCTTTCTCCGTTTCCCTCCCTCCCTCTCTCTCTCTCTCGCTCTCTCTCTCTCTCTCGGAGACCTGTAGTCTTGCACGCACACACACACGGGACACGCCCACACAGTCCGCGGGAGAAAATACACTCTAAAATCTAATTGATTCTCATGACTTTTGCCATGACTGTCAAACCTAAATTTATATACTTTGCGACGTTCATCATCGTTCAAATTTGGCTGGTGGCTTATTAACATAGGTTCCTGTGATGTGATGAACTCAAAATGCTAAATAATAAGAAAATACTTCTGGTTTCCAGGGACTTTAAATGATATGATATACTCATCTTTGGTCAAGCCTTTGTGTGATATGCAGTCTCCTGTCTGTGTTGTACTACTGTACATGTGGGGTCCTCCTGCCCCTGTCCCTTGTGTCTCATTATGAACTTCTGTCACTGTGTGAAAAGACACATTTCTGTACAAACAAAGTCATTGTGACTGTGATGAGGCATGATAATTGCATGATGTCATGACAGCAGCTATGAACAGTGCCAGTATGACTCGAGATGCGAGTGGTTGTTGTGACAATGAAAGCAAAGCCACCGTGACTGAGAAGACGTGACAGTAGACACCAGTGTGACTGAGAAGATGTGACAGTAGACACCAGTGTGACTGAGAAGATGTGACAGTAGACACCAGTGTGACTGAGAAGATGTGACAGCAGACACCAGTGTGACTGAGAAGATGTGACAGTAGACACCAGTGTGACTGAGAAGATGTGACAGTAGACACCAGTGTGACTGAGAAGATGTGACAGCAGACACCAGTGTGACTGAGAAGACGTGACAGCAGACACCAGTGTGACTGAGAAAACGTGACAGCAGACACCAGTGTGACTGAGAAGATGTGACAGCAGACACCAGTGTGACTGAGAAAACGTGACAGTAGACACCAGTGTGACTGAGAAAACGTGACAGCAGACACCAGTGTGACTGAGAAGATGTGACAGCAGAC
>NC_139646.1:4816795-4829295 GCF_964638095.1 Poromitra crassiceps
CATCTATCCTCCTGCTCCTCTTCCCTTCTCCTGTGCATCTCCTCTCTTCTTCACTGTCTCTCCCTGGCCTCCTCCACTGACCCAGCCCACCACCACCACCACCTCCACGCCCACAACCACCACCTCCTCTACTGACCCAGCCCACCACCACCTACCTCCTCCACGCCCACAACCACCACCACCTCCTCTACTGACCCAGCCCACAACCACCACCTCCTCCACTGACCCCGCCCACCACCACCTCCTCCACGCCCACAACCACCACCTCCTCCACTGATCCAGCCCATCACCACCTCCTCCACGCCCACAACCACCACCTCCTCCACTGACCCAGCCCACCACCACCTCCTCCACGCCCACAACCACCACCTCCTCCACTGACCCCGCCCACCACCACCTCCTCCACGCCCACAACCACCACCTCCTCCACTGACCCAGCCCACCACCACCTCCTCCTCCACGCCCACAACCACCACCTCCTCTACTGACCCAGCCCACCACCACCACCTCCTCCACGCCCACAACCACCACCTCCTCCACTGACCCAGCCCACCACCACCTCCTCCTCCACGCCCACAACCACCACCTCCTCCACTGACCCAGCCCACCACCACCACCACCACCATCCTCTCCCTCTCCTGCTTCCCTGGCCTCCTCCACTGACCCAGCCCACCACTACCATCTCCCTGGGGCAGATGCTTCCTCTGATACATGTGCAGTCGCCAGCCGCTTCTTTTCACCTGACAGCGAGGGGGTTCCCCAGCAGGACGTAGCGTGTGAGAGGATCACTCGCGACCCTCGTGACGGTAGGTAGGGAATACCGCTGCACGACCCGGACGCCCCGGCATTTTACGTTTCTGCAAAGCACGGAGAGTAGAATCAACATGAATTTGAAACAATATGTCTGTCGGTATTTACATTACTGAAACATCTGCAAACCACAGATTAAAGTAAATTTGGAAAAAAAATCGCCATCTTTCCAAAGTAAAACGCAAAAAAACAACTTTGTTATGTTTAGGCAAGTAAAACAACTTGGTTATGTTTAGACAAGTAAGTTGGGCTTATATAACAAAAATGATAAATGCGACATGCGGTTGAAATGGAGACTTTGAACACGGCTCTCCGGTGTGAAAGGCAACTGTTTAGGCCCTCCATTCATCCCGAACACAACGTCCTTACTGGCCACTGTGTATTTCAGTAGCAGACTCTATAACGTTCATATGTACAGAAATGTTGCAACATCATTTTGGTTCAGAAATGTTGACATTTGATGTATCCGTGGATTGCAGAAAGGTACAATGTCAAGGTTTATTTGTGGAGAGCTCTTCCTCTCTCTCTGTCTTCCTCTGTGTTTTTCATCATGTCTGTCTCTTCCTCTCTCTCTCTGTCTTCCTCTGTCTTTTTCCTCATGTCTTCCTCTCTCTCTCTCTCTCTCTCTCTCCCTGTCTTCCTCTGTCTTTTTCCTCATGTCTTCCTCTCTCTCTCTCTCTCTCTCTCTCCCTGTCTTCCTCTGTCTTTTTCCTCATGTCTTCCTCTCTCTCTCTCTCTCTCTCTCTCTCTCTCTGTGTTTTTCCTCATGTCTGTCTGTAGGAATCAGCAAACTACCAGAGGCAACAACACAACCAAGCCAGCATGTACCTCTGTCTGTAGTACTGCATGTTTACACCACTGCACCAGGGCCTACACCGGAGACACTGCAACGAAGGGTGAGTGTGTGTACGTTTCTCTGTGTGTGTGTGTGTGTGTGTGTGTGTGTGTGTGTGTGTGTGTGTTGGCGCGTGCATGCGGGGGGGGGCTAAAGAAACCGTGGCACCTTTGAGAATGTGTGACAGTTGGGCACGCTGTCACGGGACCACAGAGCAGAATAATTCAGTCCGCCTTCGACACACACACACACACACACACACACACACACACACACACACACACACACACACACACACACACACTCTCTCTCACTCTCTCTCTCTCTCTCTCTCTCACACACACACACACACACACACACCACACACACCTGGCAGGCCATCCATCCTGAGTCATTACTACTTCTCTCTCCACTTGCACACACACACCTACACACACACACACACACACACACACACACACACGTCGATGGAAGCTAATCACACCCACATGAATATTTCACAGCAGTCACGCCTCAGCCTACCTATAGTGATAGTCTATATCTATTGTATAGCCTACCTGCATAGCCTACCTGTAGACTATATAGCCTAATGTAATAGCATATGTACTGTATAGAATGCAGACTGTAGCCTAGTATAATGCCATCCTATACAACAGCAGCACGTCAGAGCATCCCGGGTTGCCTCTCAGCCAACGATCAAAATGGCCCTTGACAGGACTAAGGAGTAGGGCACCTCTGCTGTCTTTGAGGCATTGATCATGTGTGTGTGTGTGTGTGTGTGTGTGTGTGTGTGTGTGTGTGTGTGTGTGTGTGTGTGTGTGTGTGTGTGTGTGTGTGTGTGTGTGTGCGTGTGCGTGTGCGTGTGCATGTGCGTGTGTGTGTGTGTGTGTGCGTGCGTGCGTGCGTAAAGGAGAGAGAGGGGGAGCGTCTCATAGCCTATATCCATATCTTACCGTCAATCCTCCGGTTTCCCTCCTCCTCCTCCTCCTCCTCCTCCTCCTCCTCCTCCTCCTCCTCCTCCTCCTCCTCCTCCTCCTCCTCGCTCACTGCGTCTCCCGCATGCCGTCTCTCCGTGTCCGCGCCCTCCCTCCCTCCCTCCCGCCTGGCTGCTGCCGCTACTCTCCTGCTGCCTGTCTCCCTCCTTTCTCCTCCTCTGCCGCCCGATGCATCAAATGAAAGATTCAGTAGGAGAGGAAGATGCGCCGTTCGCGCCTGGGCGATACTACGACGAGCCAGGCGGTCATTAGATGATGATATATCCGACGACAAACAGCGCTCATACGCTATGCACGCTGCGGGGCTGCACTCACACTATTGGGGACGAGACTTCACACCCTCCCTCCTCCTCCGTCCTCCTGGCTGTGTCGAGGCTCGATGTCTCTTCCCCGCTGTGCCTGTGTGTGTGACTGTGCGTCACGTTGGTATCATAATTCCCACGGGTTTCATGCCCAGAGATGATGCGGGCTATATAGGCCTTATAGCTCCAATAGATGAGAGGGGGAAAATACACGATCACACACACACAAAAATAGACGCAGTTGTTATAGAAAGACCGCAGCTATACGTTCTTCTTCTCTGTCGATTTGTAAAATGGATCAAGCCCAGTTGTTGTTAGTCGTCACTGTGATATAGGCTCCGAAATCATTCGATATTGCATCCTCTCAAAAATAGCGTCGACGTGAGAACAGCCGCTTTGCACAACATCCTCGAGGAATCGTGATGAGGCGCAGGCAGCACCACGCAGGGAATGTGTCTGGGTGAAATAGGCCCTGGAAAAGGCAGGAGTCTTTATAATAATAAAATTAGAAAAAACATCTGGACAACCAAAGACAGAGGCGCTTCTCGCTCCTGGCCTCGCCTAGCATCCGTCCTTCTCTCTGTTCTCCTCTCTCTCTCTCTCTCTCTCTCTCTCTCCCTCTCTCTCTCTCTCTCTCTCTCTCTCTCCAGCCGCTGGTCCGCTTGTTGCGCGTTCTGCTTTCCCGAGAGCGCGCAACGTGCAGTGTGTGCGTAATATGCATGTGTGTGCGCGCGTAAGTGAATGTGCGTGTGTGCATTAATGCATCCATGGTGTGCGTACGACGGGGGGGGGGGGGGGGGGGGGGGGCTTCGACTATATTAGCTATATGTTTGTCTGACTGGGCAACAATAACCTGCTGTGTAGGCAGTAAAGGCATATGGAATAAAGAATGGCATATTTATTTAAGTGCCATATAGGCCTGACCTGCATGGAGGCATGATGGTCTTTGTATTTAGTTTCTCCTATTATATGAGAAGGTCCAGCTCGACTACAGTAGACCTATTTGCAATAGGCTTATTTATGTTCTGTGAACCCAGCATGAGCCTTGAGCAGCCAAATAGGCTACCCAAGGAAAGGCTGCCCAAGAAAGACATGTATGTTAGGGTTAATACTCCTCTCAGTGCCCCTGACCAAGGTACTGGCAAAAGAACTGGAGTTGGTCCCCGGGCACTGCACAGTGGCTGCCCACTGCTCCTAGTTCTAGGAAGGTTCCTAGTAGAGGATGGGTCAAATGCAGAGGATGAATTTCCCCAAGGGGATAAATAAAGGATAACTAACTAACTAACTAACTTAGCTTACTAACCTAAGGCAGCTGGATTCTACACTGTGCCCTAATAGAAAATAGATATGGCCTAATTGTCGTCAGTCACTCCTCCTCCACTTTCATATCCAGTTACACACTGTAAGATGAGTTGTTTTCACCACAGATCATCATGTGTCCCATTCATTTATAAGGTTCATCAAGCAATCAATCACTCAGGCACCCATGTCACATTCTCTCACAGCACCATGATCACATTTGTGTCTACGATTCCACCCTTCTGTTATGACATCATCACTGACATCACACCATGCAGACTTCTTTCAACACATATCCAAGCTGCCTACAGATGAAAAGACAAATGCTACCTTTGATATAAAATATCTCTTTTACAAGGTGTACTTGGCAAAAACAGCAGGAGCATAATAATTCATAGTTCAATTGTCCAGTTGCCCTGCATGGTATAGGAAGGCAGTGTGGTAACCAAAAACATCTAATTTCAAACTAGGTGATCAGAAATACTGGAAAGTCTGTCCTAACTTGTGTTAACTATTTTATGATTATCTCATAACAGCAGTATCTGTGCAGAAAGCTATAGCATCCTTATATCCATTCATTGATTTCAGATATGCATGCTGAGTTTTGATTGGACCAGTGCAAATGAATAATTATTGTACAGTGGTCTATATCGTTGAAAAGGAGAAAATGGTTGGAGTAATCTGGAAGGAGTAATAAAACAGACAAGAATTGGCTCAGATATATATCAGATATATATCCTTGGCTTGACTGTACAGTTGGCAGCTTTCAAAGCCATTAAAGACAGCCTAAAGCTGGAGTCAGCATTGGTTAGCAGCATTCAAGGTTCTTTTAGATAGTGCTTTACATTGATTTCTATTGCTTTTTGGCGTATCCACTCCCAGTTATACTGGAGCTATAATAAGACTCATTGCCATTCACCAGTTTATCATCCATCAATGCTTACATTGATGTTGGACAGCAAAACTATGCACAATAAATCAGTTACTTGACTTGAGCACTCCAATTAGGCTATTGTACTGAATGAAAAATGTCTTCATTTTATTTTTTTATTATTTTGTGTATACAGTATAGCCTATATATATTTGACATTCTTTGATATTTGGCTAAACAAAATTGTGTTGTCTTAGCCGCTCAGTATAAAAACGTTTGTGACAATCAATTCCTAATTCAGGAAGATTAATCATGGCAACTTTTGGGAAACTCTCCGTCAGTTCTCTTGTCCTCCTGTTCTTTGTCCTCATCACCAGCCTCCTCCTACCCCATCTGCTCCCCGATCATCTTCCTCATCTTCATCTCCATCTCCCCCCCACCGCTTCTTCTTCGCCATCTTCTTCTTCTTTTTCTTCTTCTTTTGGTCATCTTCCACTTTGTACTTGAGACTTCTCACCCGGCCACTGAAGCTCTTCATGGCCTTTTCATCAAAATCCTCATTGATCAAGAAGTTCCTGTCGATGAGCTCCGCCGCCTCCTGCCAGTTGCGGTAGCAGTCGGGCCCGTGGCGGCTGATCTCCTGCACTGCATTCTGGATGAGGACTGAGCAGTCTGGACGCAGCACCACCACCGTGGGCAGCTCCTCCACCTCAAACATGGCCTGTAGCTCCCTGCATGAGAACACAGTCATACAGGCACTGGCACACACGCATCGGCATATATGCTATAGCTAATGTGTTGATATACAGCTATGTACATTTACATTGCAATCATCCACCACTGGGTTATGCACACAGCCAGCTGGCCCTTCCCACACACCTCCTGTAGGGGTCCTCGTAGGCCAGGAACAGGCTCCTCTTGGGCAGCTCTTTAAGAAAGCTTTGCTGCTGATCCTCTGACTGGTCCAAGCTGAGACAAGAAGCAGCAAGGATAGAAAGATTGTGAAAATCATCCAAACAGAATGTATTGCCATTTTTTTTCAAAGGATTACAGTAGCTAGTTGAGGACTATTAGGACTCAGGTTTGAGGTTAATGTCAGAATTGACCTTTGCCCCTTACCTGATGTATAGGAGAACCAGCTGGGCAGAGCGGTCCACATAGAACTCATCCGTCAGCCGTGTGAAGAAGTCGTGTAGTGTGCTGGCAAACCTCTGGCAGCTCTCACACGCAGCGGAGGCAAAGAACAGCATCAGGATACGATTCTGCAGGCGCAGGACAATCTCCTGCTCGGTGTCCAGCTCATCCTGGTCCGTGTTGTTCTTCACCAGGACCCGACCGAGGAACAAGTCCACCATGACCAAGAGGTCCAGTAACGACAGCTAGGATGAGGAAAGGAGCAGGGAGTGATGTCAGAAGATCAAAATCACATTTTTGTACAGTACATTATGTAAAAAGCAAAACGTTCTTTATAAATGCATTAAAATAGCATGTAGCCTAGTAAAGGAAATAAACAAAAATAAAGACAGTCATGTGAAGGTTTTAAAAGTTTTGGATTTACAGATTTACTTATTCGCTACTGTAATAAACCATAAACAGACAATGAGACTATTTTGCCTTGAATACAGTTTGATTAGTGTGCTTTAGTTGAATTGAATGATTGATGTACGGTAAGCCCTATGTTTCTGTTGATTCATAATGATCTATGAATCACCTGGGTACATTTTGTTTTGCTATAGCTGCTAAGTCAACTAATCCTCCTATGCTTCAGCAGCCTAATACATTTTATCTCACCTTGAGGCAGCAAACCCAGCAAGAGAGAAGCTTTCCAAATGTTGTTTTTTTCTCCTTTTCACCTCCTTCTCCTCCGAGGTCTTCCTTGCATCTGCTCCCAGGCTGTCAGCCTGTATCACTGTCACCACGTCTCTCCTTCACCTTGATGGTGGCTGGAGCTGCCTCCTGCCGTCGCCCTCATTCACTTCCTATGTCTCTCCACCACCACCCCCACCCCTCTGTCTAGTCTGGAGGGGAGGATTAAACCACAAGGTGACAGAGAGACAGAGGAACAAGGGACAATCAGATGACGTGTGTGTGTGTGTGTGTGTGTGTGTGTGTGTGTGTGTGTGTGTGTGTGTGTGTGTGTGTGTGTGTGTGTGTGTGAGTGAGAGAGAGAGAGAGAGAGAGAGAGAGAGAGAAGAGAGGTAGAGTGAGTAGTGAGCGAGCGAGTGCATGCGTGTCTGTGCTGAAAGTAAAGAAAGAAAGAAAGAATGCTTGAAAATAAAAACACAGAACAATGAGGTTGTCCACAGGAAGAATAACTTTATTATTCAGTAAGTCTTGGAGGAACTCTACCAAAGGGAATATTTGGATAGTAGACTCTGGGGTATAGTGAATTGGAACCAGGCCCAATAGCCTTGAAGACACAGCAGTGACTTATACAGCTACAGTACAGTATGTGTTGGCAGTAGAGAATTAATTCTTTGGAAATCGATACGTGAAATCAATTGGCAACTAGAGCATGGACACTGAAATCCTCTAAGATTTAGTAATGATTCAAGTCAATTTAATTGACTTGTGCATCAGAAAAAAGAGACATGTATAAATAACACAGAATAGCAAAGTGATGCTAAAAAGAAACATATACACAGTGTTCAGTAAAAGGTTAATTCCGAATTTGTATGCTATATACACAGCAACAGACGCCAGCGCCTAGGTCAATTCTGACTGTGAATAATAGGTAGGCTAATTTAAGTTATTAGTTGACTTGATTAGTTGGATTATCTTATTCTGTTGAAAATGACCAATGACTGATCAATCATATGTGTGTGTGTGTGTGTGTGTGTGTGTGTGTGTGTGTGTGTGTGTGTGTGTGTGTGTGTGTGTGTGTGTGTGTGTGTGTGTGTGTGTGTGTGTGTGTGTGTGTGTGTGTGTGTGTATATATATATGTACTGTACATATATACATTAACATTTTGCTAGATATAGCTTAATTTTACAAATTACCACCAGCTATGCCAATGCTGTCACATTCATCTCATACACAGTTTTGTGTGATTCACAGTAGGAGAGGAGATGCCAGCAGCAGGACACCTGATCTATCTCGGTTGCACGTGCCAATACACGCACAGAAAACGTTTCTGGATGCTATTTTTGTCTGTGACACGTCTATGTGAAAGATGAGAATGTCTTCTTGGCAGTATCAGCAATCCAGAAGTGATTAGTACTTCAAGAAGCCGGACTTGAACTGTAAGACAATTACTGGAGAGGACCAACATGAAAGGCTGTCTCTTTTACAAACGGAGAAACGTCTTCTTTGCTCCTTTGCTCTCTCATCTTCTCCCCCATAATCCCCTTCCTCCTTCTTTGCCCTTGGCATCCCAACCTCCATCTTGTTCTCCCTCGTCTTCTTCATACCCCGCTTTCTCCTTCCCCCAGAACTTCCACCACTTCTTCCTCCTCTTGTCGTCCTCTGTCTTGTACTTGAGTCTTCTCACGGGGTCAGTGGCGCTGCGCAAATTGAGATTGTCGAACTCCTCGTTGAGCATGAAGCTCCTCTCAACAAGCTCTGCTGATTCCTGCCAATTGCGGAAACAGTCGGAGCCAAAGCGACAGATGTCCTCCACAGCATTTGGAGAGAGGATGGAGCAGTCAGGACGAAGGACCACTACTGTCGGCACGTCCGTCACCTTGAACATGGCCTGCAGCTCCCTGAAGACAGCGGAAACACACACACACACACACACACACACACACACACACACACACGTGTAAGAAAATGTACACTAATTGGTTTATGTATAGCCAGCTATAATGTGTCATAGCGCCAACTACTGGCAACAGGAAATGACATGTTTCATACTTTGATGTACTCCTCCTAGGATGTTGAAAGACATTTTCCTGGTGTGGTCTACGCTTTATACTGGAACATGAGCAGTGTTGGGCAAGTTACTTTCAAAATGTAATATATACTACATATTACTAGTTACTTTCATTTGAAAGTAATACGTTACTTTACAATATTACTTCCTGTGTAGAGTAACTCGTTACTTATTACACTACTTTTGCATTACTCTGACCAAAACAACAGCAGCAGCAGAATGACATCGCCGCCCCGTAACCATCCCGAAAAATAATTTCTACCGCCTTGAAGTCAGTGTAAACAATCCAAAATTCTAAATGTTATTCTTTTCCTTTGTTATTGTCATCTATAGTGGTTATTTGCATAAAAACAACACAGTTTGATTAGGAAACGATTGTATCTTTTTATTATGTGCTTTGATTTAATAAAATGTAACTCAATTTGTAACTTGAGTTACTTGACAAAGTAACTGGTATAATATTACTGAAATCCTATAAGTAATAAGTTATATTACTGAGTTACTGCTAAAAGTAATATATTACATGTAATATGTTACTTTTGTAATGAGTTACCCCCAACACTGAACATGAGGTATACTAAGGGTGCTTTCACATGGCGTCCCCGTATCGTTCCCGAGCACACTTGTCCCCAAATTGACCCCAGGTTCGGAACATTCGATGAGTGTGAATGTTGCGTTCCGTTCCGTTCCTTGTCCGGGCGCAGAATGGGGAACCGTGACAGGGTCCACTTGAAAAGGTGGTCTGGAGAACGTTTCGGCGTGCCCGGGAACGGAACACTTGCGAATGTGAACGCCAACCATACCGAACCACATAGACAACACACGGACGAGGATACACTCCAGGTGTAGTTGATCACGCAAGTGTACTCTGCAGGTGTTCCATTCCGTTCCCGAGCGCGGAAGAAATGTTGTAATGTGAAAGCTGACCAGCGGGGGGGAGAGGGGAGGGGAGGTAATCGTGCCCGGGCACCGAATGAACCGGGCGCCGAACGAACCAGAACGGAACGAAACCAATCGTTCCCAGTGAGAAAGCACCCTAGTGGGTGTTCTTTAGCGCCACATAAAGTGTGTGTGTGTGTGTGTGTGTGTGTGTGTGTGTGTGTGTGTCCTTCACATTACAGCCTGGGATATGGCAATGGTTACTGTAGCAACAACATTGTCTATGTGAGCAATTGTGATGTCATCAGTGATGTCACTCAAGTGGTTGTAATGTCATCGGTGATGTCACTCGAGCAATTGTACTGTAGAAGTAATATTTAAAGGAATCCCATTAAAACCCAAAGGCAATTCTGCATTTTTTTATTCCACTGCCATTACAGCATAAAATCATGAATACTATTGTTAGGATTCATTCTGGATGTATGACTTCAAAACAGTATAGTTTTTACTATTTCCCCCCCAGATATAGCCATTTCTTCATGTTTGGCATAGAGGTCAATTTACATACAAAAATGCATAGTTGATCCCTATGTGAAACATGAGAAAATGGCTCCATCGGCTGGAAAATAGTCAAAACTACCATTTTGAAGCCATAATTCCAGGATGAATGCCTAACATTATAGAATTTCATGATTTGATGCTGTAGGGTTTATGCTCAGTGTGCAAACAAATACTTATTAGTCTTATCATATCCGATCATTCTAGTGTAGCTTCACAAACACACCGCACACAGGTTAAGTACACTACACACATAAATACAGTTGCACACAAAATCTTTCGCTCTATCTCCCTCCTTCCCTCTCTACCTACTTTCTGTAGGGGTCTTCATGTGGTAAAAACAGACACTTTTTGTGCAGCTCTTTGAGGGTGTTTTCCTGCTGCTCCTCTGATTGGTCCAAGCTGAGAAAGAAGAGATGGAAAAGAAAAGCTTGTGAGTGATCAAATGGTGTGTGGTGTATATGTGTGAGTTTGTGCATAGGGGAAGGGAGAGAGAGAGAGAGAGAGAGAGAGAGAGAGAGAGAGAGAGAGAGAGAGAGAGAGAGAGAGAGAGAGAGAGAGAGGAAGACAAGGGCAGACAGAAACCTGATGTAGATGAGGGCGAGCAAGGCGGGGTACTCGATGTAGAACGGATCCTTCAGACGCTTGAAGAAGTCGTTGAGAGTGGGAACAAACTCCTGGCACCGGTCACACTCGGCAGACGCAAAGAACAGCATCAAGATGCGGTTCTCGAGGATGCTGACGATCTCGCGCTCTGTGTTGAGTTCATCCTGGTCCCAGTTGTTCTTCACCAGAACCCGGTCGAGGAACAGGTCCACCATGATGAAAGAACTGGGGTGGTGGAAAGAATAAGATCCTTCTGTGGAAAAGGGACAGTGAAATGCAAATGTGTCAATACACATGAAGTGTTCAGCATGTGCAGCCAGTGCTGTGACCAATGACGCGTTGAGCATGTGCAGCCAGTGCTGTGACCAATGCAATTATAGATGCCTGCACGGATGCTGCCTGCTCTTAACCCATTGATACCTGATGCAGCATTTGCGTGTACATCCCTCATTTGTGTGTGTATCCCTTTAAGACCGCGAACCGCGTCACGCGGTTTGCGGTCTTAAAGGGATACACACACAAATGCTGCATCAGGTATCAATGGGTTAAAGGAAAGGATACTCTCACACTAGATATCATCAGTCTGTGATTTTCAATGCATTCCAGGAGTTCCACTTAAGAGGATGAGCAGAGCCAAGACACTCAATATCTATATAAAGAACTCACTCTGACGCATGTTGGCATCTTGCCTTCTTGCCTTCGAAAGGGATTTTCCACGAGCTATTTTGTGATTAAGTGTTGCAACTTTCCCCTAAAACTGCCTCATCTTGCAGCTATACTTCAGACGCTGACTTTCTACATTTCCAAGAATGACTTTTGACAACTAAAGAGGACGAGTTGCTGCACTCAGCGATAGCGATAGCGTCGTAAAAGCAAGAATCTTGCTTTACGCTCTGTTAAAGTCATCATCTGTAAGATTTATTGTTTTTCTTGATTTCGGTGAGATTTGGTGATAAGCAGTCATCGGTCGTTTGGACACGAATAATACTATTATATTAAAGACGGTTTTCCTTTACCTTCTTATATTTATTCTAAACAAACCGCCGTTGTTGTTGCGTCCATAAACATAAAATGCATCACTTCCTGTGCAGCAGAGGATTTTCTAGCAGGAAAGAATTGACCACACACATCACAAGTATTTAAATATTAATAATTAATAATATACTATTATGCATTTCTTAATTTTGACAGATTCTTTTTTTTTTTGACAGACAAAAACTCCTCGCACTGCCCTCCTGGAGTATTTCCCGGAGGGTGGGGGTTAGGGACAGGACCTAAAACAGAGCGTTTCAGACAGAGGGTGAACTGGAGGGGGCAGTGAGAGCCAGTACAAGATAAACTGAGTTTTTTCAACTGTGACTGATGCAATAAGTTACTCTAGTGGAGGCCAACAATAAAATAATAATACATTATATTAGCAAAATATGGGCCCTTTAAAATAAATGGGTACAGGTTGAATCACTATTGTATG
>NC_139646.1:4834295-4844295 GCF_964638095.1 Poromitra crassiceps
GCTGATTAAGTTTGGGCAAGTAAAACAACTTGGTTGGTGACAGGGCTATGGTTTGGGTCGCCGACGGGTTAAAAACCATTACAACGGCGTTCAAAACTGGAACCAGCTCAAACCAGTTGCAAGTCGGGAACGCTACGGTACACTAGTGCGTACACTAGTGTGACTTTGAACCTACTTAAACCTCAGACTGTTGTTCCGTTCAAGACCGCTAGAGGTCACCGTCGGGCCACGGTCCAGCCAGGTTGTGGCCCCCGCCACGTCATTTTAAACACATTCTGTGACACCGCCCCTGAGTTCAGAGGTCATGGTCATTTCACGTGTTTCTGTGAGGTCAGGCTGGAGAAAGCATATGACCTGTGTCCCTCGTCTCACCCACTCGCCCATTCCCATTTCTCTTGCCCCTCCCTTTCCTGCCCATTCTCCCACATTGGACTCCTGCATTTCCCTCGTTCTTATCTCCGTGTGCAGAGCTCGCTCTCTCAGTCCTGCTGCCTTCCTGTCTCGGTCACAGCTCGTCCCGCGCGCTCCAGTTCTCCAGCTCCGACTGCAGCACGTCAGAGTTCTGGGCCTCCGTGCTCAGCTCCTCCTGCTCCTGGGTTTTCCTCGACCTGGCTCGGTCCCAGTCGGTCCGGACCCCCTCGTTGTCCCAGACCACGGAGGTCTCCGTGTCGCTGATGTAGCCCTCGTCTCCCGTGTAGTGGCTCGGATACACCAGAAGGGGCTCGGCCGAGAAGGCGCGCAGGTCCCGCTGCTCAAAGTGATCCATGTACTCTGAACTGATAAGAGAGAGAGAGACAAACGGAGAGACGTGATTAGATTAACTAAAGAGTAGGAAAAAATGGCAGCAAAATGAGAGAGATAGCAGGAGACAGAAGATGGGCAGGCGGCGACGGGGGCATACTCACACGGGATGTTTATCGTACATAACGGGAAGGAACTCGTCGACGGGAAGCATCTTGCTCAAAGGCTCCGCCATTAGGAGCTTCTGAGCACCTTGTAATGACATCATGTAGCCTAGTGTCCAATAGGAATAGTCTGCCTCCACCAGATTGTGTATCTTTGGAACGGACTTCTCTGGGTGGTCCACCTGCATTCGCTTCCGCCCGATGTAACTGTGTTTATTCACGAGTGTCGAAGGCAAGTAAAGAGACAAGAGTGAGAGAGAAGGAAGTTCATATCAGAAATGATGCAGTTCCCCTCAGGACCAATCAGTAACAAAAGATGTCACCTTGTTTTGACCTGTAACTGGAGAGCCATTTTGGGCTGAACGCACGAATGAACAAACAAATTATGTAGTGCCCCCCTTTGGCTAATTAGTGTAAATTTAAAAAATGTATCATCCCCCCCGAGCTTTGTCAAAATCCAACCACCGCTGTCTGAGCTGTCATGTGTGACAGACGGGCGCATTTCATTGTGGGGGACCAATAATTCTCTCCCCCTTTATTCATGGCTTTTCCCCTGTTCATCACATCCTCCTGCATTGAGGCAGTTCACTCACATGAGATCCCAGTCCAGCCGGTGCGTCTCCACCTCGTGCAACAGGGCCTGGAGGCGTCGCTTGAAGAAAACCTCGAAGCGAAGGTCATCCTCTATGACCAGGGAGGTCTGGAGACCACGATCTACAATCTGCAAACAGTCATACGCCTTTAGTTAGTGCACTGCACTGTTTTTGGGACGATGCTACGCTAGCTCATACTATCTGTAAAACATACATGCTGCTGAATCATTAGTATATTATGAACCGTGTTTTAACTAAATACTGGACAGAGGCCAGAAACTTTTACCAGTCTTATCTTTGTACAGATCAAAAACCTTACCTTCCTCGAAAAACATGTAAATCCAGTGCATTCATACTACCAAATTGTCCTCACACATACTCAAACACATGTTTTTTTTGCAATCCTCCAGGTCATATATGGACAGGTACTGTAGGCCTAGATGCCTGAGGGTTGTCCAAGCACCTCACCTCCTTCCAGATGTTGTAATGAGAGAGGAAGCAGCCCAGTTCCCCCTTGGTGAGAGGCCGGCCATGGTAGGGGTCTTTGTATCCCGGCAGCATTTTAATCCCCATAGCCTCGATATCGGTCACGTTCAGAGCTCTGGGAGGAAAGGAGCGGAGGGGAGAGAAAGAGGATCGATGTGATTGGTGTGAAAATGGAGAAGTACACAGGTGTCATTAAGGTGCCAAATACACACGAGCCCATGCAGGTGTTGCAGGGTAAAGCGGCTGTAGCTCAGGAGGTAGAGCGGGTCGTCCACTAATCGCTTTGGATAAAAGAGGTCGGTGGTTCGATCCCCGCCTCTTCCAGTCTGCATGTCGAAGTGTCCATGGGCAAGATACTGAACCCCAAATTGCTCCTGATGGCTGTGCCGGCATGACGCTATCGGTGTATGAATGTGTGTGTGAATGGGTGAATGTACCTACTCATTGTAAAGCGCTTTGGATAAAAGCACTATATAAATGCAGGCAATTTACCATTTAAAGCCAACTTACTAATGATGCGACCAGTCTCTCGTTCAGCCCGTCATTCAAATCTTTTTCATTCATACTATTTTAAATTCTCAGACAGTCAAATATGTCAAATTAGACATAATTGTAGAAAGCTTGTTTTATTGAAACAAGTCACTGATTGCGCTGCCAATCAATCTCCCTAGAGATAAACACATTTAACTTCCTATACGTTCTTCTTCACAATAAAAGTGTCCCATTAGTTTGTCAGTGGAACATTTTTAATATGAAGACGATGCAGCAGGAAACGGAGTTACATCCAGGTAACTTTCATACTGCAGGACAGCGCTTCAAAGTTACGTGGTGCAGTAACAGGCGTTCAGGGCAGAATGGGAATGATAGAGGTGCCATTCTCCTATTAGGTCATTCAGCAAAATGATTTAAAAGGCGTTATATTAAGGTAAACAAGTTTCATATTAAGAGCTTTAAAGGAGAATTTCGTTTTTTTTTACCTGCAGCCCTCTCCTCACATTAATTATGATCTGACGACTCACCCAGTGCTCTCCGCAGCGTTTTTGTCCGTCCTAGGCGTTGTTTTGAGATCAATAGCGTCCAAGCCACTCCTAGAATGGAGCTCCGTGAGGGCCAAGTGGCAGCATGCTTTCCCTCCATTTAAATAGACAGTTTTATTCCCGTTTTCGACGCATATCGTCATAAACTGTTCCCTAAGGAACGATCAGACTGCATTTCTCCCCCTCGCTCTTTTCACTAGTTACAGGCAGCCCATTTTTGCCTGTCGGGTCAGTGAGAGACACAACTCTCGTCTGGAAAGTCTCGCGGGACTTTCCAGACGAGAGTTGTGTCGTCAGATCATAATTAATGTGAGGAGAGGGCTGCAGGTTAAAAAAAAAACGAAATTCTCCTTTAATGAAAGGCTAAAAAAGTTCAAATGAGATTCAGGTTTTGTTCAGAGATATAAAAATATACGGTTCAGAGAATGTGTAAATGAAAGAATACATTCTGCGCGCATGTTTTCCCCTGGATGTTTGTCTTAGTCCGTGCTGCCTCTCCATGTTGCATAAGACACACATCATGGAAGGATGTGTCATGGAACACTGTTCTTAAAGCTGTCCCTAAACTCAAAATCCTTGGCCTCATCATTCAGAATGACCTTCGCTGGAACAGCCAGGTGGATGCCATAACATCAAATGCAAATAGGCGTTTTTCTGTCTCCACTGATGACCTTCTAACCATATACCTTGGATATGTACGACCTTTACTGGAGTATGCTGCCCCCATTTGGAATGCTGGCATCACACAAGCTCTTTCATCCCAATTGGAGCGGGTACAGAAGAGGGCCTGTCGCATCATCCTCGGCCCCAACTATGACCACTACCCAACCGCCCTGTTAAAGCTAGGGCTCATTGACCTGGCTTCCCGACGTGAGCAGATCTGTCTGTCATTTGCCCAAAACCTCCAAACCTCCCAATTCGCCAACTGGCTACCCCCAACACGTCTGCAGATCTCTGGCCGTATAACCCGGAACTGTCATAAACTGAACAATCCCCTCACAAAAACACGCCGCCATCAGAACTCTCCCATACCATATCTGACTAGACTCCTGAACCAACATATTATCCCATAACATGTCCTGTTGATTTAGTTTGCTCTTGTCTATGCCTGAAGTCCCATTTTAGTTATGTGCTGTTTTGAATTTTAACTTGTGTCGATGTCTGCTTTTTAACCTGTAAATTGGTAATTAATTCAGCCTACGGACTGCTATATGCCAATAAAGTACTACTACTAAGGATCTGCACACCAAGCAGCGGTGCTCCTGTAGTGACAGTCTATAAAAGGCCCAAACGTAGCCGCACACCCAACACTCATTGCGTGACATTTTATTTAGGACACCAGCGTTTCAGGCGAGAGGCCTTCATCAGCGTGTGACGGTGACACAAATGAGAAAGACACAGGCAGTGGGGGGAGGAAGAGGAGGGCGAGTAACGTACTTGCCATCCACAGCAGCAACAACCTTACAGCTCACTTCCTGCTCGTACAGCGTTCTTAGCATGCGCTCACGCCGGTCAGCTCGCCGCACCAGATTGATCATAAATACCTAGACACACACAAAAAGTAAATACATATAAACACTAAATCATCATGCTCTATTATCAGTGGTACTCAACCTCGCCCTACTCAGGAGCCACACCAACAGAAAAAGCTTCGCAAGAGGCACAATCCCAAAAATTCCCAATTTCTTCTCGTTATTTTATTAGATTTTTATTGATTGATTTATTTTAAGTAGGCCTTAACCCATTGATATCTGATGCAGCATTTGTGTGTGTATCCCTTTAAGACCGCGAACCACGGTTCGCGGTCTTAAAGGGATACGCACACAAATGAGGGATATACACGCAAATGCTGCATCAGGTATCAATGGGTTAAAAGAGCCACAACTACCCATAAAGGAGCTGCATGTGGCTCTAGAGCCTCGGGTTGAGTATCACTGCTCTATATAGAGCTGAACAGTCATGTGACTTTTTTTGCCCCAGAAGTGAGTTTCCCATTCCTTTTCTCCATAGACAATTAGAAAAATCCGTATATAACGAGTTTTAAGGCTGGAACCAAGCCACCCCGTGACCTACTGAATCATGAGTGACCATAAAAAAAAATCAGTTTGGCGCAAAAAAAACAAAAAAACAATGGAGGATTTTTTTTTGCTCCAAGTGAAATGATTCATGGTCACTCATGATTCAGTAGGTCACAGGTTGGCTTGGTTCCAGCCTTAAAACTCCTTATAAGGATTTTTCCTGAATGGGAAACTCACTTCCGGGGCAAAATATGTCACATACTGTTCAGCTCTATAAAGGTTAGCGTGTGTGTGTGTGTGTGTGTGTGTGTGTGTGTGTGTGTGTGTGTGTGTGTGTGTGTGTGTGTGTGTGTGTGTGTGTGTGTGTGTGTGTGTGTGTGTGTGTGTGTGTGTGTGTGTGTGTGTGTGTGTGTGTGTGTGTGCCTGCTTGCGTGTGTACGTAGATGTACGTGTGTGTGTGTGTGTGTGTGTGTGTGTGTGTGCCTGCTTGCGTGTGTACGTAGATGTACGTGTGTGTGTGTGTGTGTGTGTGTGTGTGTGTGTGTGTGTGTATACCTCATCGAAGCCCATCTTATCAGGCTGCTTGGGGGGAACAGACAGGAAGCTGGAGGGTTCCAACGGAGGATTTTTCACTATGAAAGAGAGAAGTGGGGGAGGGTCAGAAAGAAGGTGTGGAATAGATGTTGTTAAAAGTCTGAGGGTGTTGAAACATCCCCTTCATAAGCAAACGCCTGCCTTTTTGTCCAAATTTGATCTAATTCACTAACGGCTCTGTAAATGTCTTATAACTGACTCTCTATAGAGGGCATGTTTAAAAATAATCCTTCTCTTTGTGATCACCCCTTGACCTCTGAACTCACCCATGACCTCAAGATGAGTATGCAAGAAGGTCTCCGCCTCATCCTGCAAGGTACTGTGGGAGCGCACTGGGACTGGGAAATAGCCGTAGGTTTCTTTGTTGCACACGTACATCTGTACATCTGAGGAAGGCAGAGAAGAGAATCAGAATCAGAATCAGAATCAGAATCAGAATCAGAAAGACTTTAATGATCCCCGGGGGGAAATTGGGACAAGAGAGCATGAAACAAACACACACACATGCATCTGTACATCTAAGAAAGGCAGGTTTCAAGTTTAAGTTTCAAGTTTATTAAAGAAAAACATTGTTGCATCACAAGATGAAATTAGATGTTTTTTTACAAGTAAAAAAACATAAAATGTCTACAGGGAGGAGTTAACTAAAAGGATGGACAATATGAGCACAGCCTGTAAGCTCTTGGTAAGAAGGACTGCTGGTGTCTTTTTGTGTGACTTATTGGCCCGGTGAACAATCTAGTAGTTCTCAGGCCATATTGGTGGTGTGGAGTTTTGAGGGCTCCAAGTAGGGGGGGAGACTGGAGAGTATGAAGCAGAGACTGGAGCATGAAACAAACACACACAGAACGAGCAGCAAAACGAACAAGCGGCTCTGCAGACAGCGAGCCTGCCTCCCTCGTATGGTCCCTCACCTGCCATGCGGGCCGAGTAGGCGAAGATGATGACATCATCCAGGGCCCAGGTGTACTCTGGGTGTGGCGGATAGAAGGCGAGGTGACGCGAGGCGGCCTTACGCAGGTCCACCAGGTAAGTAGAGTGCACCATAGGCACGGCCAAACAGCCACGCCGCTCCTGCTTACGGATAGGCATGTAGGCGGGCGTGCGCTTGTAGTAACCCTGCAGGTAAATACACAAGAACACCTGGCAGTTACAGTCTTGCATGTGGCTGATGATGGTACTGCATGGTAATGATGGCAAGAGGAGTATTATTTATGGGGTTGTCACTCCTCATATCCAAAGCTCAATGTCAGATTTCGGAGGGAAACAATGAAAAGGTGAAAAGAAACGTATAACTTTTCTTTCCGGACTCACATTTATCCCTATGTTTTTTCTTAAGAAGCAAAATGAAAAGGTGAAAGAGGTGCTAACTTAAATGTAAAAATTGATAATGAAATAGGAAGGTGCAACACTCAATATTCAAACATCGTACTTATTATGGGCAGTGTTTACCTTTACCTCTCTCTGTTTACCTCTCTGTTAAGCTGTGTTCACACCAAGATATTTATTTTTCGCTCTGTCGCTTGATTCAACCCTTTGGAATCGCTCTGTCGTTCTGTTTAAATCGCTCATCAACAGGCACAGGAATTGACGGACATGTGGGGGCTGTAACGTTACGCAATGTCATGATATTTGTCCACTACGAGCCACCGTCATTGTTTACAAGCTAAAGCCTATCAGCGTGCTCCTAATGCGAGCTCCATACCGGTAGTACAGACTTCACTTCATGTCAGCTGTTAGCCTGTCAATGCGGTTTGTTGCCACACAATAAACCAGCGGTTTGTTCCAAGCCAGTGTGATCCTTGACTCGCTCTCACACGGCAGCCAATCAGCGTTGAACAGCGAGCGACTGATGCCAGCGTATTTTCGCTCGAGTTGGGATATTTCATCTCGGGCGATGAGCGAATTTTCTCCCTATCGCTCTGTCTCTGTCGCTCGGACGCGCAGCGATTTTTGCATTGACTTTGTATGTAAACTCGACGCCAGCGAAAAACTTTAATAGGTCGGTGTGAACGCACCTTTAGAAAAATGCTCCTGCTTGCTGACTGCAGAAACTCTGCCCCCCACCAGCTGCAAGTCATTAAGGCTTGTTAAGGCTCTCCATGTGATTCTCCGTGGATGTGCGCATACTTAAGAAATAAAAATAAACAGTAACCGCCGCCCTCGGAGCAGATTCTGCCTCTCCGGCAGAAATTCCGCAGCCCCGTTGTGACGCGTTGTGACGTAAAACACAACGGAACGCTTTGCCAGAGGAGGAAATGGGAGCTCTCTGTGAGGAAAACAGAGAGAGAAGATAATCTGCCCGTGTGCTTATATTACCGAGATTATATATGATACCAAGTGGGTCGATTACTGGTAAAGCCATCCTTTAAGAACAACAAAAAGACAATCTACAAGACAAGAGGTGATTACAATAAAGGTAATTATAAGTAGACCATTATCCCTGTAGCAAGTATTGGACAGGAGTTGGATAAAAATCAGATGAGAGAAAACCAGGCGGAAATAAAAAAAGAAGCAACCTATAGAAAACCTAGAAACAAAATACGATTAAAGGATGGGTTTTCCGTGGGGAATATGAATATATATTAAATCTCACGCCCCTAAGGTTTTCGAATCCGTTGAAATTTTTGAAATTGGATATTCACTGCCATGCCTATCAAGCATCTATCACATTATTTCCATGTCGCTCTGATGCAAAACGCGTCAGAGCGACACCCCCCGCCTTGCGGAAGTCGTGCACCTATGAACTACAACTGTTGTTGGCCATGGTCCCGCCTCTAGAGGTCCTCCACGCCCCTTCAGAGGCCTTGACAAAAACAAAAAGGCAGCCATCATTTTCAACCGCCTAGCCTGCTGTAGCTAATATTAGCTTCCCATAGTTCCTTGCAAAGAGACCATATCTCGGGAACGGAAGCACTAATAGACACGGGACTGGCGGCATTGGAAAGATCGTCAAATTTTACATCTAGTAGTAGGTGGGTTGAAGTAACGAAATCAACGCTGAGCAATGTACTCGTTTTTACACATTTTTACAGAAAATAGTTACAACATCAGATGCGCGTAACTCCTACGAAAATGCCTTAAAATGCATGAATTTTTTTTTATGAAGACATCTCCCGACATATATACTACCGTTTACATTTGGTGCAATTTGGAGGCAATTTTATTTTCGATTTATTTCTTCTTCTTTGTATCTTTTATTGTCGAAGCCTTCTTCTTCTTCTTCTTTGAGTTTTATGGCGGTTGGCAAACATATATGTGCATTACCGCCACCTACTGGAGTTTGATATCAGCCAAATGCCTGAGGGGTGGGCATGAAAACGAAGGCCACGCGAGCCCAGTGCATTGTGGGAAATGTAGTATTTCGAGTCCCCGCACCCGCACCTCCCCCCCACCACCCCCCCCCCACACACACAGAGTGGATTTCGGTTGATATCTCTGTGAGTAAACCACCAATTTCAAAAATTTCAACGGATTCGAAAACCTTAGGGGCGTGAGATTTAATATATATTCATATTCCCCACGGAAAACCCATCCTTTAAAGGTAAGAAAATACTTAGTAAGGTTTTGAGAGGGTTTTGTGAATCCAGTTGAATAAACCTGGAGGCTATGGAGGTGTGTCTAACTGGAATGTGCAACGGGGGAGCGACACAACCAAACGTGTGCAGTACCTGTGAGGTCATGCCGCACCAGTAGTTGGAGTAAGCAGCTCTGGAGTCCAGCATGGGAGCTGTGATGGTCTTGTTCTCTGTCATCAGTTTCCACAGCACATCCTGATTGGTGAGCAGGTTGTCGCAGTCCACCATCTAAAACACAGGACAGGGTCAGAGGGGCTAGAAGGTTCAGTCCACCATCTAAAACACAGGACAGGGTCAGAGGGGCTAGAAGGTTCAGTCCACCATCTAAAACACAGGACAGGGTCAGAGTGCTAGAAGGTTCAGTCCACCATCTAAAACACAGGACAGGGTCAGAGGGCGAGAAGGTTCAGTCCACCATCTAAAACACAGGACAGGGTCAGAGGGCTAGAAGGTTCAGTCCACCATCTAAAACACAGGACAGGGTCAGAGGGCGAGAAGGTTCAGTCCACCATCTAAGACACAGGACAGGGTCAGAGGGCTAGAAGGTTCAGTCCACCATCTAAAACACAGGACAGGGTCAGAGGGCGAGAAGGTTCAGTCCACCATCTAAAACACAGGACAGGGTCAGAGGGCGAGAAGGTTCAGTCCACCACCTAAAACACAGGACAGGGTCAGAGGGCGAGAAGGTTCAGTCCACCATCTAAAACACAGGACAGGGTCAGAGGGCTAGAAGGTTCAGTCCACCATCTAAAACACAGGACAGGGTCAGAGGGCGAGAAGGTTCAGTCC
>NC_139646.1:4849295-4864295 GCF_964638095.1 Poromitra crassiceps
TCCCCCTCTGTCTCTGTCTCCCTCCCACTATCTGTCTGCATGTCCCCCTCTGTCTCTGTCTCACTCCCACTATCTGTCTGTATGTCCCCCTCTGTCTCTGTCTCACTCCCACTATCTGTCTGTATGTCCCCCTCTGTCTCTGTCTCCCTCCCACTATCTGTCTGCATGTCCCCCTCTGTCTCTGTCTCCCTCCCACTATCTGTCTGTATGTCCCCCTCTGTCTCTGTCTCACTCCCCCTATCTGTCTGTCTGTCCCCCTCTGTCTCTGTCTCACTCCCACTATCTGTCTGTATGTCCCCCTCTGTCTCACTCCCACTATCTGTCTGTATGTCCCCCTCTGTCTCTGTCTCACTCCCCCTATCTGTCTGTCTGTCCCCCTCTGTCTCTGTCTCACTCCCCCTATCTGTCTGTCTGTCCCCCTCTGTCTCTGTCTCCCTCCCACTATCTGTCTGCATGTCCCCCTCTGTCTCTGTCTCCCTCCCACTATCTGTCTGCATGTCCCCCTCTGTCTCTGTCTCCCTCCCACTATCTGTCTGCATGTCCCCCTCTGTCTCTGTCTCCCTCCCACTATCTGTCTGTCTGTCCCCCTCTGTCTCTGTCTCACTCCCACTATCTGACTGCATGTCCCCCTCTGTCTCTGTCTCACTCCCACTATCTGTCTGCATGTCCCCCTCTGTCTCTGTCTCACTCCCACTATCTGTCTGTATGTCCCCCTCTGTCTCTGTCTCACTCCCACTATGTATGTCCCCCTCTGTCTCTGTCTCACTCCCACTATCTGTCTGTATGTCCCCCTCTGTCTCTGTCTCACTCCCACTACCTGTCTGTCTTTCCCCCCTCTGTCTCTGTCTCACTCCCACTATCTGTCTGTCTGTCCCCCTCTGTCTCTGTCTCACTCCCACTATCTGTCTGTCTGTCCCCCTCTGTCTCTGTCTCACTCCCACTACCTGTCTGTCTTTCCCCCCTCTGTCTCTGTCTCACTCCCACTATCTGTCTGTCTTTCCCCCCTCTGTCTCTGTCTCACTCCCACTATATGTCTGTCTTTCCCCCCTCTGTCTCTGTCTCACTCCCACTATCTGTCTGTCTTTCCCCCCTCTGTCTCTGTCTCTGTCCCACTATCTGTCTGTATGTCCCCCTCTGTCTCTGTCTCACTATCTGTCTGTCTTTCCCCCCTCTGTCTCACTCCCACTATCTGTCTGTATGTCCCCCTCTGTCTCTGTCTCACTCCCACTATCTGTCTGTATGTCCCCCTCTGTCTCTGTCTCACTCCCACTATCTGTCTGTCTTCCCCCCCTCTGTCTCTGCCTCCAGATCTGTAGCGGTTGTTTGACTGTTTTGGACTGTTAGAATGGCCGTGGCGAGTGAAAAAGGCTTAAGGAGAATAAATATTTGGCATTGCTTGCATGCCAGTGACAGAACTATGCCTAAAGGATGATGAGGATAGCTGGGGGGGGACAGAGGTAGATAAATGGGTTGGGCACCCCAGGAGAGAGAGCACCACAGTCCTACATGTCCCTGCAGAACACACACACACACACACGCACACACACACACACACACCATAAACAGTGTGTGTGTGCGTGCGTGCATGTACATGTAGCCTATGGGCTGTACATCAGGCATTCCATCTGAGCTGTCACACTTGTGTGATAATGGCGTGTACCAGCAGGTGGCCACTTAAGTGTTTCATTCATTTGCAACATTCACAAGTTCTCTCGTCCAACTTTTGAAAGTTGGCCTGATTCTACATCAGTTTGAGGGAACAGAGAGAACGTAGCTCAAACCTACCAGTACCAAGCACTAAACTGTCTTTTTGAGGCCATTTACACCTGGCGTTAACATGCGTTTTCTGTGATCAGATTGCAATCAGATTGTGTTTTATCACTTGAAATGCCAGTGTTTTGGGGGTGTAAACACCCCCAAAACGCATTGAAGAAGGATTGCATTCTGATCGGCCAAACCACCTCCGGAGGTGGTCAGGGATGCATTGTGTACACATTGAACACAAGTGTAAATGCAATGTGTCCTCTCAATCTGGATACAGCAACTTTATGTGGATTGAGAGGACAACCATTTCTGCCATCTGATTGCAGAAAACGCATGTTAATGCCAGGTGTAAATGGAATCAGGCTGAAGTGATAAAATACAATCTGATTGCAATCTGATGGCAGAAAACGCATGTTAACGCCAGGTGTAAATGGCCTCTTTGGGAGGTTTCCAGAGGTCGCGGACCCGGGGGGGGGTCCCAAGATGAAAGAAATGTGGGAACCCTGTAGCGTACACAGTCAGGCACAGAGATGGAGTCGCTGGCTTTGGATACAACTTGGGACAAGCTCATTCATATTTAGGCCTGCTTTATGCATAGAAAGGCACACGCATGGTATTTCCTGTGCACGCGCGCGCACACACACACACACACACACACACACACACACACACACACACACACACACACACACACGAAAAGATCTCTCAAGGTAGATTTATGGATGGATAAAACCCCTATGGAGAAAGCGACCAGCGTTTGTCTACATGCCCCTGCAGAGCGCACGCACACGCACACTAACACACACACACACACACACACACACACACACACACACACACACACACACACACACACACACACACACAGCTCATTCTAAGCCCTGGCTTTCCTGCTGATCGGCAGCAGAGTAAAACATAGACTTTATTCAGGATTAGAGAGAAACCTCAGCATTCACTCTGGCTCAGGTGAAACACGACACGCCTCCTTGGGGCTGCAGGCATCAACTGTCTGAGCAAACAATCACTGCATCGGAGCGAACAATGCTTGTACTTAAAAGCTTTATGCTGTGTGTTTATTTGGCTGCTGAGTTTGGGGGGCGAGAATAAGCTAGTCAGGGACGAATGCCAATGGAAATTAGTATGTCTCTTCAGTAACTGATCCACTGGCACACGGTCAAAATGAGCGGAGGTGAGCGCCGGTGTCGGAGAACAGGAATGATCTGGGAGATGATGGGGGCAGGGTGACAGGATAGCCTGAGGTGATGGAAGGTTAGCCGCTCACAGGAAACACATTGACATACTTTTGCATCTATGGGGCCTGGGCCATGAGAGAACCTAGACAGACACGTGTAAATGGCCATATGTCCTTTTACGCACACCATGTGTGAGTTTTCCTTCAAACGGTGTTGCTGGTTTATGTTTCGAGTCATGTGGAAGAGGGAGGGGAAAGAGTGGTAAAGACAAGAAGAGGGAGGGGAGAGGAGAGGGGGGGGGGGGGCGCAGGGGCGATGAGAGAGGCTCTACTGTGGCTGAATGGAACTTTTTGGACACGTCTGCTGGTGGTGCGCCCGGGCAGGCCTCTCCGTTCCCATTGCTGCAATTTGCAAGGCAACTATGGTAATTCAGCTTTGCATGATACCGCAGCACAATGCTTTCATCTCCGTTCATTTCACTGATTAATTTAATAATCGATTAGATTTGAGAACTTCAGCGAAAACGCGCCTGTGCGTTTTCCCTCATCATGTAGCCTATAAATCCCCCATCCCACAAGTGCTGACCTGCGCGCACCACAACAACGGTAATACTGACCTATCAAAAAACCACTACTACACACATTCATATGGGGACTTTATAGTAACGAGATGCTACGTTTATCTCCTATTAAATTGTATATTTGAAAAGTAGAATTTACCATAACTTATTATTCACAATAAGGGGTACAATTGAAATGCATGGAGGGAGGATGCCACTCACCATAGGGCAATTCGGTCCTTGGGGTAGTTGAGACGCTCGATGGTGCCGAGGAACAGCGGCAGAGAGTGCGCCGAGTTGCGGCAGACCAGCGCGATGAGGACCTGGGGAGCGAGGAGCGGAGACTCGGGGCTCCACCGCTCCTCGGGGAAATATCCCCCGCTCAACCCCGGCAGGAGAACACACAGAAGGGCAGACAGCAGCGAGGTGAGCCGCTGCATGGCAGGGATCTGCTGGAGAGGCGAGGTCTTTACGCGCGGCGCGGCGAGACAGAGAGAAGAGCCCAGAGAGGATGTTTAGTTTGGGGGTGTCCCCCCGCTGCTGCGTTATGCCGACTGAAAAGACATGGCGGAGGAGCTGAGTTTTAAAGGGCAGGTCCAGACGTCCAGACTGGTTGCTCTTTGTTCTTAATAGAATGTCTACTACAAATATCTCGGCTGCTTCATATTAAACTATATGTCACGCACGCATTTCTCCAATAGTTCCTGCAGGGTTTCAGGGAATAGTTATTTTTATAAGAAGAGGCAAATTGCATCACAGAAGGGTCATGGTATCCTAATTATGTACCGGTATTTTCCGATTCCGTGAGATTCCGCCCTCCCCTTTAAGAGCAGATCCAGCTGTAGTGTCCATTTGGAGGCTGCCAGAAAACAACATGGGCGTGTCCATGTGTTCAACTGGGAAACTCTAGATATTGGCATTTTGGCAAATTTCTGCATTATTAGAAGGACATTGATTGAACATGGGGTTAAATGGACTTTTCATTCAAATGAAATGGCCTACATTTTTACTTCACAAATTGTCCAACCTTTATTGCAACGAACGTTGACTACTTTACCCAAAACAAGGTGCATTTAGGAGTGAGGAGCGTACGTGGAGACCACAACGAAATGTATTCTACAAATAACATAAAAGCTACAATAAGGTGCAGCCAAGCCTGCATGGCAAGAAAGAGCATGCCATCATGAGCCAAGATCAGGGTCCATGATACGGCTGAATATTTCCACTGTCGCTCGCTGTGCTGTGCTACACTAATAAGCGTTTATAATCTTTCAGTCATGGCACAATGAGAAGGATGTACTCTCCTGCATCAAGCAGTGTCGGAGCGAAGTTTTCTTGGGTGACAGGTTCCTGCTTGACCACAGCTGGAGGAGGGGCGTCCTGCTCAGACAAAGTGCTCGGGGTGAGCGTGTCGGATCCTGAAGCAGAGCCTGCAGCAGAGGTTTGGCACAAGTTCTGCTGATGGCCACCAGGAGGCAGCAGATCCTGGCACATAAACTCTGAGAAATCAGAGCTGCAGCTGGAGAGATTATTACTACTGGGACTGGCAGGGAGAGACACACACTGCTGGGGGAGGGAGTATCTCATCACTGTGGGAACACACACACACACACACACACACACACACACACACACACACACACACACAGAGGGTTGTTAAGTTTTGGAATTATAACTTAGATACAATTGGAAAGTTTGCAGGTGAAAGGTGACTTTGAAAAAAATCCCTTGTTATCGTGCATTCCTTTATAACTGGGAACTGGTAATCTTACCGATTCAAAGTTCATGAGCTGGGACGTGACGTCACTAGAGCTGGTATTTCCCATTCCAAACTCGTAGGAGCCTCAGCAGCCCCAACCTCAAAAATCCAAGATGGCTGATCCGCGCAACAACAGTAGTTATAATCGTATAAATGCTATTTAGCACTTCTGTCTTGTTTGTGTCTCGTTAAATCAGCTGTACAAACAGCACGGCCTACTTCTATCTGTGTGGACATGAGGCTGCAGTGTTTGTATGTGCAAAATGCCACGAAATGCCTTGTTATCAACTGTTATTGCCAACAATGGCTAGCCTGGCTAGCGAGTGGATCTGACCAGTGAACAGTGAACTTCCCAGCTCAACTTTTCTGCAAATGGAATGCTAACAAAACGGATGTGACGTCATTTAGCCTCCACATCCCAGTTCTTTTGCGATAAAGGAACGCACGATTATTCAGGACTACTGGATCAAGGAAGAGTTTTTTCAGAAGACATAACAGTTGTCTATGCCCACCCAGCAGTCACTCATCATCATCAGACAGTGTACCTGTTTGGATGTGACTGGCCATGCTGTCTCTCAGGATGCAGTGGAAGGTGATGTCAGAGTGGATGAAGACTGCTTGGTCTGAGCTGACCATGGCGTCGTAACAGGAAAGATCCTAAGATCAGGAGGAGGTACCATGAAAATCATGACAAACAGGCTATATAATCTAACACAGATACACACATGCATACAGGTGCACACACACAAACCTGCACACCCACACTCTGTGTGAACGTGGGCAACGTTAGCTGCAGGATAGACTCCAGAATTAACTGAGAGCGAACAGCCAACAGTTCTGTATCCAGTTGCTATGTATACGTGTGTGTGTGTGTGTGTGTGTGTGTGTGTGTGTGTGTGTGTGTGTGTGTGTGTGTGTGTGTGCGTGCGTGTGTGTGTGTGTGTGTGTGTGTGTGTGTGTGTGGGTGTGTGTGTGTGTGGGTGTGTGTGTTTCAGTGAGTAACAGACACCGGGACAGAAACAGAAAAATATATAAGGTTAGATGTTCAATCAATAATAACGTGATTTCTTTTTACAAAGTATAGGAATTAGGCAAGTTTTTAGCCAACCCATCCAGTCACACACCTTTACCACTCTGTCTCTGACCCTACACAGGACAGCCTCGAGCTGGGGACGATCAAGAGAACAACATGGATATCGCGAGAGCAACCTCCGAAACATCACAGCACACATATCAACCACCTGAGAGGGTGAGAGGTGGGGGGGGGGGCATGTGAAAGAATGCAAGGTAAATATATAAATTGGGAGAGAGATTAACAGAATGCATTTCCAGTGGATACATTAACATGTTGGCAGAATTACCTTATAGAGAGCATTCTGAGCTTTGAATGCCAAAGGTCTCCAGGCTCCAGTGTGGACCCCCCATGTCTCCTGGAGCCATGCCCGCCCCTCTGAGCTCATCTCCAGCTTGGCCAGGCACTGCCACAGCCTGGTGTCATCTGGGCCCAGGCCGCTCAGAGGTCTGAGCACCTTCAGTAGCATGAAAAAGCTTGCATGTGCAGTGCGTCCAGAAAGTATTCAACCAACCTTGAATTTGTCCATTATTGCACAGCCAATTACATGTAGGCTACAACTGTATTGTGCCCTTCTTCCAAGACTTGGAATTATGGTGAAGTTGGCTGCAGCTAAACATCATATTTTCCACTGATTCAATAGAATATGGAGACACCAGCCTCCTTGTGTTTGTGCATTTTAACATACATTTATATATATATATATATATATATATATATATATATATATATATATATATATATATATGTAACTATATATTATATATAACTCTTGCAAACCTCGACATTTACTTTGAAATGAAAGATTATAACATATTTTATTTAAAGCCCCATTCAGTAAGTTTTCCAAGTTTTGCTATGGAGAAACTGCGCCCTCTGCGTGAGCCCCACACGTGCATTAGTATCGATAACGATATCGCCGTTCAAAGTCAACAAAACACAGCGCCAGAAAGCTCTATGTACATGTTGTGACATCGGGTACTCACCACGTGATGAAATAATAATGCATAGTCCCGTGAAACATAATTTTCGTAGCAAATCCGAATCAAGTTACTTCCTTGTATTCATGCAGACAGCGCTTCCGCTGTACAGCGAATGCGCGCATCCTATTCTTTTTTCTTTTTTCTTGCCTTCGGGACGCTGGCAGCAAACTGCTTAGTCCCAGGGCTGGCCAAGGGAGGGCGGTGTGGGATAAATAAACTCGAGAGTCTTCCTATTACAAGTCAATCTACCACGTCCTAAGACTAAAAAGCTCTTATATTACAGTAAAAAATGTCAAAAAATCTTACTGATTGGGGCTTTAAATATGTCATGTCCCTACAGGCTGTGGAAGCATTTCAAAATACATTGCATAATTAAAAAAAAAAGATAGCTTAGTTGTCAATCAAGTTAATAATAAATAAAGTGGTCTAAAAATAGAACAAAAACACCCACAGTGTGGCCTCAGGAAATTGCTGTGTTGCTAATATGCTGAAATGACATGACATGTTTCACATGTAGGCCTAATACCTCTTTCATTGATCTGCCGTTGGATCCCTCGTCTATGATGTCATCACAGGTTTCCAGGAAGTATTGCCGGGTAGAGGCAAATCCATCACAGATGGGCGTGGCTACTTCCTGCAGAGTGCGGTCGAGTCTTGGGATGATAACGTGCAAGAGGGACTGCAACATCAGGCCACACATGTCCTCTGAATGGGAGAAGCACAGCGGGGGAAATGTCCAATGAAGAACACAGTCAACACCCTCTCCCTCTAAACACACACACACACACACACACACACACACACGCGCGCGCGCGCACGCACACGCGCACACACACACACACACACACACACACACACGCACACACACACACACACACCTGTGATAGTGTGAGTGATGTTTTCTTGCAGCAGACCGGCCTGTGGCTGCTTTTCCAGGTGAGACCGACAGAGAGACAGATCCTGCTTCAGAACTGCCACTGCAGCTTTTACCTGTTGACATGCCTCCCTGTAGACCTCACACAGCAACTGACATGCATACACACACACACACACACACACACACACACACACACACACACACACACACACACCATAAACAGTGTGTGTGGCGTGCATGTACAATATACAGTACAGTATGTAGCTGAAGAGAAAGACAAGATTCATTTATGCATGTGAGTGCATGTATTATGCCTATATTATAAGTCAAAATATTTGATCTGAATGCTATTAATCCTTATATTTTCCCCTCACTCTGATCCAGGCCTGTGCACTCCTGTTGTGATGTGCAGCCATCTTGGGAAATACTTGGTCCCTCAGATAGGACATCACTTCCTCCATCACCATGCTGGCCAGCACCTGGGTAGTGAAGGGAAAGAGAGGAGCGGCCCGCGGAAAACAGACTGAGGAGGACAGAGATATAAGAGAGGCAACGAGCCTCCGGGGCGGCAGAAGACAGCAGACAAAAGAGACGACACGGCTGCATGACAGCATACAGCACAAACGACAAGCCTCAAAGCTGTCAAGTGAAGGGATGGCTAGTCAAGGGAAGCAAAAGAGAAGTGGACATGATATGAGGGTGGCAGGGTGGTTCAGAGACAGCAGACAAGCAGAGAAGATAGTCATACCAAACGTCTCGTCTGATGATTGCTCACCTCTTCCTCGTTGCCCGTCGGAAGAACTCCTGTTTGGCAGCTCCCCCGGAGCCGCTTCAAGGAAGACACAGCATCCAAGAAGGCCCTGGTCTGTGGAGAGCTGTCGCTCCACAGCACTGACAGACAGGCAGTCACACCAAGCATCAGACGAGAACAAACCATGCCCAAGGCATCGCACAGGAAGTGACTTTAAAGGAACACTCCGCCCATTTTCAACCAGCTTTGTATCATTAGAACATCAGTAGTATATTAGAAAACTGTAAACGGTTTTGAAGTCTGTCATTTAATTTGACAGTTATTGAGTGTTAAAGTGTGGACCAGTGACATCACTGGTCCACACTAACTCAAATAATTAACTCATTAACTCAAATCAACTCTCAATAACTGTCAAACTAGATGAATGATGAATAGTTTGACAGTTATTGAGAGTTGATTTGAGTTAATGAGTTAATTATTTGAGTTAGTGTGGACCAGTGATGTCACTGGTCCACACTTTAACACTCAATAACTGTCAAATTAAATGACAGACTTCAAAACCGTTTACAGTTTTCTGATATACTACTGATGTTCTAATGATACAAAGCTGGTTGAAAATGGGCAGAGTGTTCCTTTAAGAGTAACAACTGAATAAGACAGAACTATGAAAGGATGTTGGACTATATTTGTAGAAACATAATTCACATGATCAGGGTGGTTTGCAGGCTAGTTATAGGCCTATGTATCAATTCACAAAAGTATTGTCAATAATATTGATTTGGACCTGCAGGAAGAGTAGCTGCTGCAGTAGCAGTAGTAGCAAATGGGGATCTAAATTTCAACTTTCAACTATACCAGAGCTCTGATGCTGGGTTGCGGCTCGCAGTGTGTTGGCCCACCGTGTCTGCTCCTGGAATGATGCGCTGGCCAGACACACGGGGGCGCTGTAAGGGTGCTGTATGAACACGGGGAAATCGGTGGGGCAATCCCAAAACACCATCTTACCAGCTGATCTACCTGACACACACACACACACACACACACACACACACACACACACACACACACACACACACACACACACACACACACACACACACACCCCACACACACACACACACACACACACACACACACACACACACACACACAGTGGTGGATTCAGGCTGTTGGAAGGGCAGGGGCAGAACAAAAATTAAAAGGGCATCTACTGCACAACATGGGGCCAAAACAGTGCGGGAAAAGCTAATATGCACTGATCTTAATTATTGCACATTTTAAAGTTTGCCTCCCTGGTTGTAAACATAGTGAATTATAATTGTAAAGGAGGTCAATTTAAAATCTTAAGTATTGGGCGGCACCCCGAGATTGTGGTCACAGCAGTACCCACTTTGGGAAAGCCTGTCCACCTGGCCTAGAGGGCACCTTGTAGGGGAGACTGTAGTGTAGTGCACTGCTTCTCATTTTCTTCACTGTTTTTTCTTCTCTCCATTGCAAGGGCACCTCACTATGTTCTCTCACATGGAAGGGCATCTCAGAGGGCATCTCAGAGGGCATCTCAGAGGGCAGGTCAGAGGGCAGGTCAGAGGGCATCTCAGAGGGCAGGTCATGAGTTTTTCATCAAAAGGGAACCTCAAGTTTATCCCATTCGTTGTTTTGATTTCTCGCCCATTTTCTCCCCAGTTGTAGGCTGCTCGGTCAATTTCTCCCTGTTGCCCCGGGTTGTTGCTCCACCCTCTGCCGATCTGGGGTGAGCCGCAGGCATAGACTAGCACCATGCTTCCTCCGATACATTGCGCAGTTGTTCACCAGCAGGATGTAACACGTGGGAGGATCACACTATTCCCACCAATTCCCTTCCGCCCCGAACAGACGCCCCAACCGACCAGAGGAGGCGCTATAGGTTTATCCCATTCTAAGGGCACCTATATGGCACAACATCATATTTTCTCCACTGTGGCAAATCCATTAGGAAACTTCCCCACATTCTCATGGATGCAGGGACACGCTTTACAGCACTGCATCACATTCTGTCCACTGGAGGCGCACCTCTTCGCGCACCTCTTCGCGCACCTCTTCGCACCCTAATTGAGCACTTCATCCTGTTTTCTCACCTGTAGGTGTCACCCTATACAGCATTTTCTCGACTAAAAAGAGCACCCTTTGGGACACTGTCATATATAGGGGAGGCATAGAGCAGTGGTTCTGGTGGTGGGCCTCAGTCAGCGCGCCATCTAGTGGGCAATGGAGGACCTCTCACATCAAGATATCAGAATTTATTTGGGAAGGTGGTCCTCGGAAATGTTTTCGCAGTCAGAAGTGGGCCTTAAATGACAAAAGGTTGGGCTCCCCTGGCATAGAGGGCACTTCATAAAGGCACCCTTTTCCATTGTAAGGGCGCCTGTATCACATTTTCTCCAGAAGGGCACTCATTAAGCATTATCAAGTTTGCTTGCTCTAGACGGCATATCATTTTTTTGCACATATTTTTAAAAGACCGGAACAAAGAAAGGAAAACAATAAAAGGCATGTTTGACTCTGTTGGATGAAGGGGCACCCTAGAGGGCACTCAATGCTTTTTTTCCCATGTGAAGGGCAGCCAATAGGGCATTTCTTCTCGTTTTCACCACTCTAGAGGGCACTTTAGCAATGTTTTTTCCACCATGGGGGCACTAGGGGGGCGGGCTGCACTCCCCAGTCTGCCAGTGTGCACACGCGCATGGTTGCACGCACGCACACACACACACACACACACACACACACACACAACACACACACACACACACACACACACACACACAACACACACACACACACATGCGCACACACACACACCAATGTGCCTGTTTGAACAAAATAGAATGTCAACAGTGTCTACTTTCTGTCCGTACCGACAGACAACACACAGCCTATAAGCTGTGCTCTCTTAACATACCTGTGGTGTGTTTGCACATGTTGTCCACTAAGACACGATGCTCTGGTATGGAGGTGCAGATCTGACAACCTGACAGAAGCAGATCCTTCTTACACCCCCAACCCCCTTTAAATACCTGCAACACAGGCACACATGCACACACTTGATCAGTCGACTAACAGTCACGTTCATAGCACAGATAGCTCGTGTAACAACTCATGATGGTACCTCTTTGGAGTCACGGCTCTCAACTGTCAAACTGCTGGTGACCTGTAGGTGGCGATGTCTCCAGGTCCCATCCAGGTACTGAGGCAGAGTCCCTTCCAACACAATCCCACCATGTGGGATAGCATCCTGCAGTACAGGGTCCAACTTTGTTAGAGCAGTGGTTCTCAAATGGGGGTCCGGGGACCCCCAGGGGTCCGTGGCATTTTGCCAGGGGGTCCGCGAAAAGTTTTCAGAAAAATAAAAATAAAAAACTTTTTTTTTTTTGCAAAAGCTATGTAGTTCAACGAAAATATTTTATGCTTTAAATCTAAAATTGTTCATGGATTACATTCTAATCTAACACAAACCTATCAATTTAAAAGTCAAGCACGTTATAGTGGAAACAATTAAGCTTAGCCCAAAATCACAAATCAGAATGAGGGGGTCCCCGGTATATTTTCTATCTTGTAAGGGGTCCTTGGCTGAAAAACATTTGAGAACCTCTGTGTTAGAGCTACTGTGCACTTTGTTAGAGCTACTGTGCACTTTTAGCACCATGAATGAACACAACATGCATGATTTGATGTATTGCTGTAGCATCACTGCTCCCTAAACTGAATAAGGATTCAAACATGTTGTAATTCTCTCACAGGACTCTGGATCAGAGGTCGGGGTTCGGTGGGCTCCATGTGTTTCTTCCCAGTGTTCTGCAGTAGATTTGAGCAGTAGTGATGCTGATAGAGAGGAGCCAAATCCTCCATGATGCCAGCTATGTGATCTGTCCATTCACACAGAGAGAGACACAGACAGAATGAGCAGATTTCAGTGTCACAGCACAGTGTGTAATGTAGCCAGCTTGGTCTGAGTGTCCGCCCTGAGACTGGGAGGTCGTGAGTTCGATCCCCGGCCGAGTCATACCAAAGACTATAAAAATGGGACCCATTTGCCTCCCTGCTTGGCACTCGGCATCAAAGGGTTTTGAATTGGGGGTTAGATCACCATGTGATTCCCGAGCGCGGCGCTGCTGCCACTCACCGCTCCCCCAGGGGATGGGTCAAATGCGGAGAACAAATTTCACACATTGTGTGACAATCAGTGGGACTTTACCTTTACCAACTCCATGGATTCATGTACTGTGAACATACAGTAGGCTACAATGGCAGTCGGGCCTAGCGGTCGGTAGCCTCAACGATGTACTCATTTGCAGCTTGCGCGTGTGTGTGTGTGTGTGTGTTTGTTTGGTAAATAACAGTTATCGAATGTCAGCTGTCAAGCATGGTTAGAGGTAGAGTGAGGTTATAGGGAGAGAGTGCGGCAGAGACAGTGAAGGTGAGGTCAAGGTTATTGCTTGTATTTCTTTAAAAAAAATCTGTAGCATGAAAAATATGAAATAGCAAAGTACAATAAGATTGAAGTTAACACTCCAAAAACCAGCAACTTTTAACATCTTTCAGTAAAACATAGAAAGTTAAGAATGTTACTGGCCTCCAGATTCAATGACCAGAACCACCTGCTCCACACAGCTAATTTCACCTACAGGCTTACCTGAGATGTGCCTGTGTTGCTTGGAGTTTAAGTGGCAGCTGTGTCTTCCACCCATTCTAATTGTTTCCCCCTCTCGTCTCTCCCTTTCTGTCTCTTCAGCTGTGTCTGATCCAAAGTTCTACCACAGCAGAACCTGCTCCATCGCTTGTCTCTTATCTGTGTCTGATCCAAAGTTCTACCACAGCAGAACCTGCTCCATCACTTGTCTCTTCTCTGTGTCTGATCCAAAGTTCTACCACAGCAGAACCTGCTCCATCGCTTGTCTCTTCTCTCTCTGATCCAAAGTTCTACCACAGCAGAACCTGCTCCATCACTTGTCTCTTCTCTGTGTCTGATCCAAAGTTCTACCACAGCAGAACCTGCTCCATCACTTGTCTCTTCTCCCTCTGATCCAAAGTTCTACCACAGCAGAACCTGCTCCATCACTTGTCTCTTCTCCCTCTGATCCAAAGTTCTACCACAGCAGAACCTGCTCCATCACTTGGCCTTTCATTTCTGCAGGCAGATGTCTTCTCCACTCTGCACAGCACTGTGTTTCTAATTGTCTTTCTGTTCCTCTCCCTCCCTCCTCTCCTCATGCCTCATTTCACTGTAATAGACTCGATCAAATTGATCCGTGTTGACAGTCAATACTAAAGACAGCCGTGGCAAAACAGCCGCCAACACTACGCTGACACCCTCATACTCCTATGTAGTTGCGGCAATATTAAACAATGCTATCACGATAGCAGCTGTGCAGATACATATCTAAAAGCATGAAACACGTCATTTGATTAGAAATGGAGGAGCCATTGTCCAGATTACAGATAAGGATGAATGTAGCCACAGAAACTCTTTCTCTCCTCTAATCTGTTTATTTTTCCAGCTTGTAGTTCCACCTCCTTCCCCCTTTCATCATCTTCTCTAATCTTTACTCCCTTTGTCTCTTTTTAAATGTCAACTTCATCTCCTAACCCCCCTCTCTTTCCCAGGGGTCGGACAAAATATCGATACTCACGGTATCGCGATATTTCCACTTGCGATACGTTATCGATACACTGGCACCAAGTATCGATATGTTTATTTTTTTATTTTTTTTATTATTTAGTATTTTTATTTTTAATAAACAGGCTAAAATATTATGCTGTGTGTGGTAGTTGAAACATAGTTTCAAGTTGACGTTTATTTATGTTAGTTGAAACAAAAACATAAACTGTAGGCTACATGAATGGAAATGTTTGCTCATTAATATCTACTTTTAGAAATTATATAGGTAGGTAGGTTATATAGGTTTTCTTGTTTTAATAATAATAATAAAAAGACTTAATGTGTAACTTTTCCTCCGTGGTATCGAAAATGGTATGAGTGAGTGAGTGAACTCTGAGAGAGTTCATGTC
>NC_139646.1:4866795-4874295 GCF_964638095.1 Poromitra crassiceps
CTCCGCCCCTTTTCACTTGTCCTCCCATGTTCCCTCTGCTCATCCATTTCAAGTTCACTCCGTCTGCTGCTAGCCTGCCTGCTACCCTCTGTGACAACCCAAATCTATGGCTTCATATCTGGCATCTTCCACCACCATGTGCAGCCCTTCCATGGATTGCCTATTGTCCCCTCTCTGTGACTCCCTCCCTGGAGCTGAGGCGGATGCCTCTTCCCTGTCTCTTGGATCTCCAGAGCTGTGTGGGGAACACGAAGAGAACCCGTCTCTTGGATCTCCAGAGCTGTGTGGGGAACACGAAGAGAACCTGTCTCTTGGATCTCCAGAGCTGTGTGGGGAACATGAAGAGAACCCGTCTCTTGGATCTCCAGAGCTGTGTGGGGAACATGAAGAGAACCTGTCTGTGTTCTGTGTGGATGACTTGGAGCCTTTGTGTAGTCAATGTGGTACCAGTGGGAGCCATGTGGGACACAGAGTTTACCCCTTAACAGAAGCTGCAACTGACTGCAAGGTAGGCAGCAGGTATTCAGGTTCTGAGACTTTAAAAAAATAAAGTATGTAACACATTATAAAAACTATACAGTTGAGAACTTTGATCACTGTAATCCCTTTTTAGAAAGCATTGCTCACAGCCAGTTATGATGTTGCTGGTTGGTCCAAAAGCTAATCTCCCCAGCAGACCATAACAGGATTCTGCACTATAATTGTGATCATCCAGCAAATTAAGGTTATATTGGAGAACATAATTACTCACCTCAGTCGCTCCAGGTATTTCTGCTGAACTTTATGAGTTTCTTACTGTTATGAAAAGAGTTTAGGAAAGGTATCAGGCTCTTCTGATTTATCAGGGGCTGGTGCAGGTGTTAATCATATTGACATAAATCTCTCCAGGGACAATATACTTACCTTCAGTTTTGTTGGCTGTGCAAGATCCTTCCTCACACAATTCAAGTGAGAATCATTCCCCACGCCCCCCTATGAAGACTTCTCATTCATCCTGCTCTTTTCTGAGAGCACTTAAAGGAGGAGGCGGTGAAAAGAGGTCATAGGTGCAATGTTCAGGTAGCAGTCTTTCAGCAGGAGCCTAACATACATTTGCAGTTAAGGCAATGAAATCCCTGATGGGACCAGGACCTTTTGCACCTGACCTGACCCAGACCCAGAACCATTAACAGTGCAGGTCCAGGTTGGGCAGAATATATAGTCTCCTTTAAAATGCCTCGTGTTTTGGACTAATTGGATCTAATCTTCACAAAATGCCCATCTAGTTCTCACAAGACATGGCATCTGACCCCACATAGATGTCCCTCTCTCCATGAACCACAGACAGTCACACAGACAGAAATACACACACACACACACACACACGCACGCACACACACACACGCACGCACGCACACACACACACACACACACACACACACACACACACACACACACACACACACTAAGAATAGTCTGAGGAGCTGGATGTATTGAGTGTCTATGAAGAGTGTCAGTTGATACTGTCTGTACTGGTGCACTGCTCATTGATCCTCATGTGCACAAACACATAAGTCGGCGACACTTGATGCTTCTCACTGATTGTCTAATGAGCTGAATGTTAGAATATTAGAATATAGAATAAAGAATAGTCCACACAGCTGAATAACTAATAAGCATCCAATACCTGCTCTTAATGTTATATCTGTTGCGCTAAATTCAAAACAATTATAGATAAGAGTTATTGCCAAGGCATTGGATAAAGCAATGGTAAAAAAAAGAAAAATCTGTATTGTTGACTACTCAGTTAACAGAGTGGTCACAAAAACGACCCTTAGTGTTCACTATGCTGCAGTCAAAACATGCTCATATTTGACATTTGACCCCTAGGCAGAGCTCAGAACATCACTGGATGGACTGCAGAAGAAGGTGGTCCTCTTTGACAGAGTCACGCAGACCTGTGAGCATGCATCAAAACACAACCAGGTAAGGCTGCACTGCACATTGCAACTCAACACCTCATTCAAATTTGCCAAACTAAGGAATTTCTTTGGTTTATCACGATCTGTGTCTTGCCTCTGACTTCCTAACTCTTTCCATTCTGCCCCATGCAGGCCCAGGCCCAACTGACAGAGGAGCAGATAAAGGAAGAGTTTATGAAACTCCATCAGTTTCTGAGAGCGGAGGAAGAAGCCAGGCTGGCTGCACTCAGGGAGGAACAGGAGCAGAAGGAGAAAGAGGCAGGAGAACGTATGGACAGAATGAGCCAGGCGATAGAGTCTCTGGAGGAGAAGATCCAGCTGATTGAGGAGGAGCTAGATGCAGAGGGGGACGGGGTTGAATTTTTACAGGTTAACAGAAATAAAATGTTATCATTAGTCCAAGAATGGCAAAATGAGTTTGAAGCTTAAACCAAACAAATTCCTCTTTTACAGCGCTACCAAGGCACAAGTAGAAGGTATGGCATGTCTCTTTCTGTTTTTTTTACAATCTAAACATGCACTACACATGCAATTTGTGTAATTGTTTGCTTGTGGGTCCATGTTTGTGTACTGCAGGACAAGGCAGTCAGAGAAGATTTGTGGACCTCTGATAGATGTGGCCAAACACCTGGGCAACCTCCAGTACCACGTTTGGGACAAGATGAAGGACATTGCCCCCTACAGTTAGTTTCTTTTTTAGTGTGTATGCATGTGAATATATTATCTTGTCCTCCGCTTCTCAGCTTCTCCTTCCCTCCCTGCCTACTTCCATCTCCCTGACCTCCTACCCTCCAGCTCCGGTGACCCTCGACCCCAGGACAGCGTGCCCATCCCTGAGTCTCTCTCCTGGACTTAACAGTGTCCAGATCGCTCCTGGACCATCGCAGGAGCTGGATGAGAATGCAGGTGTGGCTGTTCCTGTGCCAACCAACCCTGAACGTTTCCACCCTTACTCCTGCGTCCTGGCCAGGGAGGGCTACAGCTCAGGAATACACTGTTGGGATGTTGAGGCATGTAAATGCACAAATACAAACATACAGGCACACAGATGCAACAGATGCTTTCGAAACATCCAAGTCATTTTTTCTCCCACATCTCTCCACATCTCAAACCAGGGCATCTCAACTCTCTTCTTTATCTCAACAGGTTGGTGACAGCACCAACTGGACGATCGGTGTTGCCGGTCAGTCACTGTGCAGAAGGGAAGAGTTCGAGGCTTGTCCAGAGGTGGGGCTGTGGTGTATCAGCCTACGCGAGGGCAAGTACCAAGCACTGACCACACCCTCTCAGATCCTCAACCTCCACAAGTCACACCGCCTGAATAGGGTCCATGTGAGGCTGGACTGCGACGGACAGTTGGATTTCGTGGACGTCGATACTGACACAAATCTTTTCACATTTACACATCACTTTGCTGAAAAGGTGTACCCATACTTTGAGAGTATATCCATTGGCGGGGGCGGCATTGCAGTGTTGGCACAGAGAGTGAATGTGAGCGTGGGGTCAGATCTCATCCCTGCAGAGGACAGAGCAATCATTGGGAAGGATAAAGTGACCGAAAATGGATCTTCCACTGAGGGAGAGAACATTGGTATCGCTAGATCCACTGACGGCAACAGCAAGATGTTAGAAGACACGTGTCCAACTGAAGAAAAGAACCCATCATCAAATGTTACCCAGACCCAGAAGAAGGCATCCAAGAATGAGGGCAAACCTCAGGTGAGAAGGTCCAAGAAGAAGGACCAGCTCGCCAAAACCAAACCCACTGGAGAGGAAAGGAAAACAGACCGTAAACCTCCTGTCAAAAAACAGCCAATCAAAACCAGATTCAACGTGAGCTATCATGTCTCACTGGACAGAGCGCGAAACATCATTGTTGAGACATCTGACAAGGATCAAGAGATCCAGATCCAGAAATCATTTTGATCATTCGATCATACAAATGTCTTCAGTGTGTACTCGCAAAAAAGTATGTTTTTCAGATACATTTAATAGTTGAGCATGTGTTTGTGAGGGGTTTGGGGGGGGAAATAATACCTGATATTAATTGCAAAAGAATTTAAAAGCACAGAAGCAAAGATGTATGCATATCTTTTTGTAAATTGTCAAATAAATCCAAATCCAAATCCAAATCCAAATCCAGATGTTACATCCTTTAAATCCCAACTAAAGCACTCAAGCACTGATTGTGCATTACTTTATACTTATTGAGCTTTACATGTCCCATTTTTTGATTTTGATTAGATTTTTTATTTCGGCAAAAGAAAAAGCAATAAATACAAAATACATCATAGCTTTAAAAATGGACAAGGATGGCACAATAAAGTCTCAGACTTATTTCCATGGTGGGCCATGATCTTATGCCAGCGAAGACGGCGTCATGGCGAAATTCTGAAGCTCATCATGTGATCTTATGCTCTAATTACTGTTATTGAAATAAATTGTTACAAGCTTTAACATTATTACCAAATCTATTTGACTGGATGTATAATTTGACACTGAATAATAACAATGTCACATTGTGCAATGTTATTGAATAAAGAAAGAAAAAACAATAAACTGGTCAGATTAGATGATAATAATGATTTTGTTTAATTGTAAGAAATACAATCATATTTCCACCTTCATCAGTATTTACACTATATGGATATAATACATGACTAGTGCTCATCTACCTTTCTCCTCGGTTGCAAGCAACAAAGCAGTGATATTCTCTCTCACTCTCTTTTTCTCTCTCATGTACACACACACACACACACACACACACACACACACACACACACACACACACACACACACACACACTCTCTCTCTCTCTCTCTCTCTCTCTCTCTCTCCTTTGAAATACACACTATCTCTACATCAGTCTGCCTCTTCCTCTCCTCTCTGTCTCATAGACGCACCCTCTCCTCCATGATGCCACTATAGAGTTCACGAGTAAGAGCCTCATAACGGCCAGCACGGCTATTCAGAAAATAAATCTGTTCACTTGACTCCTGTGGATCATATCCTTCCTTCTGCAGCCGCATCTTCTGAATCTTAAAGGTACCTGAGGACAAAAGTCAAAGACAAAATAAGGTTTGATGACTTTATACAAGTGTCTGTGTGTGTGTGTGTGTGTGTGTGTGTGTGTGTGTGTGTGTGTGTGTGTGTGTGTGTGTGTGTGTGTGTGTGTGTGTGTGCATCTGTGTCTCACCTGTAGTGTCAACATATGGCATGAGTCGGAGGAAGACAGGGCGAGCGTAGGAGGGCAGGGCTTTCTGTACAGCGAGCAGGAACGCATCTAGGTCAAACTGGCCTCCTGCATCAGCTATAGCTGCCATACCAGCCTTTCCCTCTGCACCTTCAGACAGACAGAGGGCGAGATCGACCCGCAGATAGGTGAGCTAGTGAATATCCTGACTCACTCTTTCACACTCTTCTCCCGTGTGTTACTCGTCCTACCTGGTACAGACACTCCATACACTCTACCTGTGTGTTACTATTCTACCTGGTACAGACACTCCGTACACTCTACCTGTGTGTTACTATCCTACCTGGTACAGACACTCCATACACTCTACCTGTGTGTTACTATTCTACCTGTACAGACACTCCGTACACTCTACCTGTGTGTTACTATCCTACCTGGTACAGACACTCCGTACACTCTACCTGTGTGTTACTATTCTACCTGGTACAGACACTCCGTACACTCTACCTGTGTGTTACTATCCTACCTGGTACAGACACTCCATACACTCTACCTGTGTGTTACTATCCTACCTGGTACAGACACTCCGTACACGGCTACATCCGTCTGTCCCAGCAGGCCACTGAGGACTCCCTCCACCTCCGTGGTGGAGACGTTCTCCCCTCGCCAACGGAACGTATCGCCGCTACGGTCCCGGAAATACATGTAGCCATACTCATCCATCACCAGCACGTCACCTAGAGAGGGGGGGAGGACATCTAATGAGGACATCTTAAGATAAGATCACAATTTTCCTACGCTGCGTTTTGTTGAGGTGAAATGTTTGTGGGACATTGTATTTATTGTTGTCCTTTGTATTCCTGTCCATCATTCACATTGTCTTCAGGGTCACAGGCAGACAAACACCATCATACCTACATGTATGTCACAGGCAGACAAACACCATCATACCTACATGTATGTCACAGGCAGACAAACACCATCATACCTACATGTAGGTCACAGGCAGACAAACACCATCATACCTACATGTATGTCACAGGCAGACAAACACCATCATACCTACATGTACTGTATGTCACAGGCAGACAAACACCATCATACCTACATGTATGTCACAGGCAGAGAAACACCATCATACCTACATGTATGTCACAGGCAGAGAAACACCATCATACCTACATGTACTGTATGTCACAGGCAGAGAAACACCATCATACCTACATGTATGTCACAGGCAGAGAAACACCATCATACCTACATGTATGTCACAGGCAGACAAACACCATCATACCTACATGTATGTCACAGGCAGACAAACACCATCATACCTACATGTATGTCACAGGCAGAGAAACACCATCATACCTACATGTATGTCACAGGCAGACAAACACCATCATACCTACATGTATGTCACAGGCAGACAAACACCATCATACCTACATGTATGTCACAGGCAGACAAACACCATCATACCTACATGTATGTCACAGGCAGACAAACACCATCATACCTACATGTATGTCACAGGCAGACAAACACCATCATACCTACATGTATGTCACAGGCAGACAAACACCATCATACCTACATGTATGTCACAGGCAGACAAACACCATCATACCTACATGTATGTCACAGGCAGACAAACACCATCATACCTACATGTATGTCACAGGCAGACAAACACCATCATACCTACATGTATGTCACAGGCAGACAACACCATCATACCTACATGTATGTCACAGGCAGACAAACACCATCATACCTACATGTATGTCACAGGCAGACGAACACCATCATACCTACATGTATGTCACAGGCAGACAAACACCATCATACCTACATGTATGTCACAGGCAGACAAACACCATCATACCTACATGTATGTCACATGCAGACAAACACCATCATACCTACATGTATGTCACATGCAGACAAACACCATCATACCTACATGTATGTCACAGGCAGACAAACACCATCATACCTACATGTATGTCACAGGCAGACAAACACCATCATACCTACATGTAGGTCACAGGCAGACAAACACCATCACACCTACATGTAGGTCACAGGCAGACAAACACCATCACACCTACATGTAGGTCACAGGCAGACAAACACCATCATACCTACATGTATGTCACAGGCAGACAAACACCATCATACCTTCATGTATGTCACAGGCAGACAAACACCATCATACCTCCATGTATGTCACAGGCAAACAAACACCATCATACCTACATGTATGTCACAGGCAGACAAACACCATAATACCTACATGTATGTCACAGGCAGACAAACACCATCATACCTCCATGTATGTCACAG